>NW_027185884.1:552495-596723 GCF_028583685.1 Petaurus breviceps papuanus | reverse complement strand
TATTGTGTGCTATTCTTGTTATATTGTTGTGAAATTTTGTTGACACCAGTTATTCCTACTGTATTTTTGCCAAGTAAGAGACATGAAAGATCTTGGGGCCGAATGTAAGGGTTATGGGATTTAAAGATCTTCCATGCCCCATGGACGTGCTGACATAGCAGAGCAAGAGAAAGCGGAAAGCGAGAGAAAGTGAAAGCCGAGCTAGCAGTCCTGCGGTTTGCTGATGTAGCAGGAAGGGGCGGAGCAAGAGAAAGCGGAAAGCGAGAGAAAGTGAAAGCCGAGCTAACGGTCCTGCGGTTGCTGGCGGTGGTTGGCGGTGGTTGCGGTTGCGGTTGCGGCAGCAGCAGAGGCAGCAGCAGCGGGGACCTTTTTTTTTTTTTTTTTTGAGTTAGGACTGCTAAGGACTTTTCTGCTAAGGACTCCTGCTGAGCACTGCCAGGGACCGGAGCTGCTGGGAGCCCGCTTCCAGGACGCTGGGTGGTTGCTGTGAGTGGGGATAGGAGGACCTTTGCCTGAGGTAGCCTGTTCTGTTTCAAAGGCTTGAGAATGTGGGTGCTTTCTACTTTATCCACCTGTGCCAATGTCATAACTACTCTGATGGCTTTCACTTTCTGGTTTTGGGACTCAGTCTTTTGGTATCTTAATAAATTTTCTAGTTTATTTCCCCATATGGCAAACATGATATATTTTGTGATGGATAATTATATCAGCATATTTGTAATCTCTATAGGCATTGTGAATATGGCATTGCTGATACAGGAAATTAAACCACCTTGGTGTTGAGAATTGAATACCCTGTTCTGCATCTGGATTCCTCACCAGGCAGACTAAATGGTGACTCTCACTTCCCTATTTCTGTATATGATGCCATGTTTCATTTGTTCCAAGTTCATAATAGCTTCTTTCTTTTTTGATTACTCTGTCACATGATTCACGTATATGGAGTTTGCAATCCACAAAAACCCAGATCTTTTCATAAGAACTGCTACTTAGCTTAATCATGTTTTCTCCACCTACATTTTCCAAACAAGGCTGGGGGCATATAATTTAAGAGAAAATTAATTTTTTAGGATTTTTACACCCACTGTTTATCCAAAAAAAAAAGAATTTTTTTTTTAATTGGGGAGAAGAAAGTTGTTTTTTTCTCCTATAATTCTTATAATACAAAATCAACGCCAACGTACAATACTAAGTTCTTCAGGGGTAAAGTCTATACATGTGATCTTTATTTATTTATTTATTTATATTATTATGAACACATAAGTACTCAATTAGTATTTTTAATTGAAGGAATGAAGTTAACATAATTACTTATGATAATGGTACTTTTGAAAAGACCAAGACAAATTCTCTGGATTTGCATAACAGCATATCTTCTCAAGGTAGAGCTTTTGTTGCTGTTCAATCATTCAGTCACATCCAGACCCCATAGACCATACTGTCCATGGGGTTTTCTTGGCAAAGATACTGGAGTGGTTTGCCATTTCCTTCTCCAGTGGATTAAGACATTTTTAGAATATCAATAAAAATACCACATATCAATAAAAATCATTAAGTTGAAATGACACCTAGGCCTGTCTTATTCATAAATAAACCAATAAACATTTATTAAGCAACTACAAGGAAAAGCAATATAAACAAAACAGTGGGAGAGATTATTTAAATGAGAAAGGAAATCCTATTCTTATCAAGTAATTATTTCTTTCACAGACTCTTAAAGGAAGATAAAAGTCCCTTGGACAGTGTATTGAATTCCGAGGCAGTAAACAGAAGAGCAGCTTCAATCTGGGCTTAACCATGTGATTGCTGTGAGTTCTTATAAAAATCACTCAAAATTCTGTTTCCTAAATTGTTGACTACTTTAGGAACAAAATACTATCTGTTTTGATTAAAAATATCAAGGTGGGGTTGATCAGGTGGCAAAGAGCCATTTGGATTCAGTCACTAAAAACAGTGAAACAGTGGAGCTTGTAAAAATATATAAGAAAAGAGAGAGAAAGAAAGGAAAGAGGGAGGAAGGAAGGAAGGAAGGAAGGAAGGAAGGAAGGAAGGAAGGAAGGAAGGAAGGAAAGAAGGGAGAGGGAGGGAGGGAGAGGGAGAGAAAGGGGGAGGGAGAAGGAGGGGGGGGGGGGGAGGGAGGGAGAGAGAGAGAGTTGATAAGTTTTTCCACTACTTAAAACAGCAGAAGAAATAGCAATTGTTACTGCCTCTTTGCCCAGATGTTTTCTTGCCAAATCTCAACCACAACAAACAAAACCCCAGGAAAGTTCACAAAGTCAATGATTTTAGAAACAGAAGACCAACTGGATCTTGTATCACCTCCTAGACTGTGGGATCAAGTGTCATAGATATTTTAGGGAGTGCAAGATGGAGAAAACAAATACCCTGCCATATATCACAAAAGGTGAAGAACTAATGTTGCAGTATGAAATGTATCTGGCAACCAATAAAAAAATACTCCTATTATTCTTCTGCTTTCTTCCCTACTCCCTGCCCCTCAAGAACCTCAGTCTGCTCCAGGGTCCTGTGTAAAGTGATAAGACATATATTTTCCTAAGGTCACTCTCTTCTGCATTGAGCAATTATTCTTTTGAATTTCTCTCAAATGCCTGCCTCTTGAATATTGAAAAAAGAACGTAGGGTCTTTTAAAAATGCTTCTGAATTCGTGAAGCTGCCAAAAGGCCTTTCAAGTCATATTCTCCCCATCCTGCAATGCCTTTCAATTGTCAATTGTGGATGGCTGTTTATAGCCTGGATCTTTCACCATGCAGACATGAAGACAGCAGGTGCAAAAGAGTGATGTGAGCCTTGTGTGGGTGGGTGTGTGCGTGTAAGTTTAGAATGCCTGAGCTTGGCACTTAGTAAGTGTTTAATAAATGTTTGTTTCCTTCTTCTCCTTGTTTCACCTCCTCTATTTCATATAATCTCCTTGTATCTCTTACTCTCCTGAGAGGTCAATCTGGAAGAGGATGATGAGAGTACCAGAAATTGATAAATTCTGCCTCTTTATAAACGTGTGTACCTTCTTGAACAAAGAAAAGCAGTTGTCGGATGTGTCCTTTACTTTTCATGATGTTTGTTTGTTTTTTTTTCTCCTAGTTTTAATGCAATGAATTCAACCGCTGTGAAACTATCTTCTACCTAAATCCCTATGGGCAGGAGTCATGTGTCGTTAACCTACAACTCCTTATAGGATCATCTGATGACACAAAATCAATTCTCCCTTCTCTTACTTGCTTCTTCAAGAAAAAAGACATGAGAAATCACTTCTGAAATCCTTTTTACGCCTAAATCATGTATTTATTACTTGATAATTATGTGGATTTTTGTATCACCCTTGCATTATTTTCCTTTGCTCCTCCAGCTTACAGGAAAGTGGATTAGAATATCTTATCCTTCAAATGCAGAGGCACTGTCAGTGAAGGACTGCTGATTGGGGGACTTTTTTTTCTAGAAGTGGTGATGGATTTTTACTACTTCAAACCACACCCTCCCTCCTGGCTCCCCTTGTGATCAACCCCATGTGTTTGCAAAACAACTATGCACTCACTGTTAAGAGGACTCTTCATTTCCTTGAAAGACAGCAAAGTTAACTAGTCCTCTCAGTGATATAGCCCCTAAGCTTAACCTTTTTAGCCCCTAAACTTAACCTTTTTAGCTCCTTGTCTTAGTAAACAGAAAAGGGATAAAATTGCACTGAAAAAACCCGAAGAGGTCCCTTTTTGCTAGCACCAACATACACAAGGGCAAGTACAAAGGGAAATAAAAATATAGAATACTATATTTACTAAATATTTACATGGTATTATTAGACTGAAGCTGTTCATAACAGAAGCCATATTTCTCAGGTGTCAGATCCACTAGGGAAAATGATTATCCAGTTAAGATCACTGTTTATGTTATATACACAAATGTCATTCTGAGTTCCTTTTCAAGGAATAGCTGATTTCCTACACAGTAAGAACGTTCTTGTACCCAGTTATGCTTATAAAATTATTATTTGTATTGTCAGGATTAAGTAGTTGTTTATAAAGACAGAGGACAGCTAGGTGGTACATCTAATAGAGTATCGAATGGAGTCAGGAGGACTCATTTTCCAGAATTCAATATGAGAAGGAAATGGCAAACCACTACAGTATCTTTTCCAAGAAAATTCCAAATGGGGTCAAAAAAGTCAGACACAATTGGAAAATGACTGAATAATGACAATAACAGCTATGAACAGACTTTTCACTACACCTAGAATCATAGAATCTGAGGTGAAAGGAACTTCAAACGCTCATATGGTTCAACTCTATACAGTCCAAAACTGTGGTCCCTACCAAATTAGGAATTCACTCTCATTACTAACAAGAGTTCATCCAACCTCAACTTAAAGACCTGCAGTAAGAGGTCCTCCTTCCACTCCTGAGGAAGCCCATCCAATCTTTATATAACTTTAAGCATTGGAGAATGTTTCCTGAATATTAGGTCTGAAGTTGTCGTTCTTCAACTTTCACACAAGGCTCCAAGGTCTGATCTCACAGGTCAAACAAAACAAGTATAATCCTTCTACAAGTCATTCCTTTAAGGAATGTAAGATGGTAATCACATTCCCCCCAGTCTTCTCTTCTCCAGGCTAAATATCTACAGCTCCTTCAAGCAATCTTCATATGCAATCATCTGGAGGCCTCCCACCATCTTTGCTGCTTCTGAATGTCTTTTGGACATCCTCTAGTTTATCAAAATCCTTCCAAAATATGGTGCCCAATCTGAACACAATCCTCCACATATGATGTTCTAATAAAGACCGTGGAGAGGGCTGCCACCTCCCTAGTTCTAGACACAGTGCTTCTCTTCATGCAGACTTTAATCGGATTTACTAGACGACTGCCATGCCATACTGTTAGCTGTTTACATTTGGCTCAGTGTCCTAGCATGTTGAGATCTTTTTGGATCCTTACTCTATCCTCTATCCATTTGGCATTTAAACCTCATCATAAGATGGCACCAATCTCTTTACAGATTTATTTTACATTCTTTTTCTTCTTCTAGCCAAACTGGTCTACTTGTTGTTCCCTATGCATGACAGTCTGTCTCCCACATCTATGCCTTAACACAAGCTGTCTGTCCCCTATGCCTACAATGTTTTTCTTTCTCACCTCTCTCTTGAAATCCCTAGTTCCACTCAAGGCTTAGCTCAACTACTACCTCTTACATAATAATATTCCTGATACCCTCCTCCATAATAATGGTAATCACTAATGATGATGACGATGAAGATAGCATTTTTTGAGTACCTACTACGTGCAGGGCACTATGTTAAGTGATTTACAGTTAAGTGCTTTTACAGTGCTTTGATCTAGTTACTTGTACTTCCCCCCAAAAAATATATTTCATTTTTTTAGAATTTACTCATTTATGTACTTGTTGGTCTCCTAGTAGTATCTAAGTTCCTCATCATCAGGGATTGTTTTCAATTTTGTCTTTGTATCCCTTATACCTACCATTATTCATGGCACATAGTAGGAACTTTGTAAATGTTTGCTGCATCAAACTGAATCCAATGTGTAAACTATCCTTTCTAGTTTTGTGTCATCTACAAATCTAAGAAATATAATATCTAAGGTCTTATTTTTTTTTTCATTGACAAATCACCTAAGATAAGACAGATTTCTAAGGCACTCTATTAGAGGTCTCCTTCCCAGAAAATTTTGCTATGGCTACTCTTTGGGTCTAGCTATTCATCTAGCTGTGAAACCACCCAACTTCACTACTGTCTTACCCACATCTGCATCTTGCTCAAAAAATGAGCATGAAAGATAAACATAAGCTTTTCTGAAACCTAGATTAACAGTATCTTTGGTTATTTCCCTGTTCTATCTGTTGGGAACTATGATTAGGGAAATATTAGTCAGGAATGGCCTCTTGTTGAAGTCGTGTTAGTTCTTTGTAATCACTGCTACCTTTTCTAGATGTTCACTAACCACAGTTTTAATAATGTAGAATTTTGTCCAGCATCAAAGTCAAATTCACTGACCTTTAATTTTCTAATGCCACATTTAAAAAAAAATTTTTTTTGAAAATCTAAAAATTAGTCTTTCTCCAGTTCCATTGTACCTCCCTTTTCTCTACAGTCTTTCAAAGATTACTGACACTGGTTTGACAATCACAACTGCTAGTACTTTATGGGATTTTGGATTTAATTAATTTGGGTCTAGAGACTTGAAATCATTAAAGGAATCTATATTCTCTTTACTATCTCCCTCTGTCTTGGTTTTCAATGCCCCATTAGGTATTTTTATTCAGCTCTTTCCAGTATAAAGATTATTCTCCTTGGCAGAGAAAACAGAAGTGGAATAAAGGTTGAGTCGCTCTGCCTTTGTTCTGTTGCCCATTATTATCCCCATCCACCAAGTCTAACAGTCTGACACCTTCTTTGCTCTACCTTTAATCTTCAAAACTAATAATCAGGAAAGTCTTTAGCATTCCTCACCAGCATCAACGATTCTGAACTTTACCTCTCTTCCCACTATTCTTATAAAACTGTTACAATTTTCTAGTCATCTTTCATTACTTGCCTTTGCTTCCATTTTTTACACAATTGATTTTAAAATATAAGTTGCTGGATGAGTTCCTGAGGCATCCATATCAGTTTCTGGAGACAACTCACTCTTTTTCTTCTCACTGCAATTTACTCTTTGTTTCTTCAGAATTTCATTTTTGAAAGCCTCCTCCTCCTGGATTGGCTTCCTCTGTAGAATTTCAGGCAATGGGCTAGTGCCAATTTTTTCTCTGAACCTCATAAATCTGTTTTCCAAAAAAATCTAGGGTACACTTCAAACTAGAGCAGGCTTTCTCCTTTTTCTACTCTATCATAAAGTCTAAAACGGAATGGTCACTTCTTTCCAAGGTACCCACTCTTCCTCTGCCAACAGCATTTCCTCCTCATGGGTCAGAAACAGACCCAGAGGATCTGTTCCCTTCATTGTTTCTCCATCTTTTGAATGATAAAATCATCATGAAGGCAAGCCAAGAAATTCTGAGCTGTTCTGCTTTAAGAAGGAAGAGAAATATTGCAGATTTATGGATTATTGAAGTTTCTTTTACTACTATATCATGTCTCAGTAGCAGATTTATGATGTCTTTGCTCAAATGCTTTACCTATTTTTATTTCTTTCTTTTTCTTTTTTTTTTTTTTGGTCTAGGTAGTCCTTAGTATATTCATGACAACATCCCTTCAACTCCTTCCTCTCTTTATCTTTAGCCCAATATTTCCTACCATGTTTCTCTAACTGTGGGTCTTGTATTTACTTGCATAAAGATATCTTCTTGGGGCAGCTAGGTGGTGCAATGAATAGAGCATCAGCTCTATTCATTGTCAGGAGTGAATCAGGAGTCAGGAAGACCTGAATTCAAAACTTTCTCAAACACTTGACACACTTACTAGCTGTGTGACCTTGGGCAAGTCACAACCCCAATTGCCTTGCCTTCCCCCCCTCCAAAAATAAAAAAAATAAAAAAGATATCTTCTTAATGTAAAACGCTAATCTTTAGTCATCTTGTGCGCGCGCACACACATACACACACACACACACACACACACACACACACACACACCATTTGCCTGTTACCCAGGTTCCTTTACAGGTATTAATTTCTAGAGGCAACATGGTGTAGCAGATAGAGATCTAGGAAGCTACGGATATTTTTGGTTCAAGTTTGGCCTCTGACACATACTGACTGTGCTACCCTGGACAAGTCAGCTAATTTCTCAAGATACAGAGCAATCAAAATGCATTGGTAATGGGAGTTTTCTTAACTGAGAATTCCCTGTAGTAAAAAAATCTCAAGTGAATTTCCTGTCTCTATTCCCTTCCAGAACCACATACCAATCATAGGTCATGTCCCACCAAGTTATGGTGCTATTATGAGGTAAAATTTTACTGCTTGCATTAAAATCTCTGAATCACCTTGCTTGCTGTTTATACTTTATACATTTTTGTACAGATTTGTATACATTTTGTACAGCACAAGGTTTACTTCTTATAATTTATTTCATTAAATATTTCTCAATTATATGGAAACATTTTGAACAGAATTTAAAAAAAATTTCGAATTCTAAATTCTCTTCACCCTCCTCATGCCTCTTCAGCAAGGCAAGCACTTCAATTTTCCATTATACATGTGAGGTCATTTAAAACATATCTCCATATTAGCCACGTTACAAAAGAAAACTCACATACAATAAAATAATAAAAATGAAGAAACTAAAAAATGTATGCTTCACTCTACATTCAGAGTTCATCAGTTTTCTCTCTGGAGGTAGACAGCATTTTTCAAGACAGGTCCTTTGGAGCTGTCTTAGATCACTGTCTTGATCAGAGAAGCTAAATCTTTCACAGCTGGTCATCCTTACAAATATTGCTGCTACTGTGTGTAACGTTCTCCTGATTCTGCTCACTTAACTTCAATGAGTTCATCTAAGTCTTCCCAGTCATCTCATCCTGCTCATGATTTCTTTTAGCACAATAGTATTCCATCACAATCTTATACCACAACCTATATAGCTAGTCCCCAATTGACTGGCCTCTCAATTTCCAATTCTTTGCCACCAGAAAAAAAAAATTGTAATTAGAGTTCTTGTCGTTGTTCAGTTATTTTTCAGTTGTGTCTGACTCTCTCAGACCCCATTTGGGGTTGTCTTGGCAAAGATACTGAAGTGGCTTGTCATTTTCTTCTCTAGTTCATTTTACAGATGAGGAAACTGAGGCAAACAGGACTGAGTGATTTACCCAGGGTCATACAGCTAATGAGTGTCTGAGGCCAGATTTGAACTCAGGAAGATAAGTCTTCCTGAGTCCAAGTCCAGCACTCCATCCACTCCACTACCAAGTTGCTACAAATATTTTTCTATAAATAGGTACTTTTCCATTTTATTTAATCTCTTCAAGATACAGATTTAGTGATGGTGTTGCTGGGTCAAAGAGTATGCACACTTTTGTAGCCCTTTGGGCATAGTTCTAAATTATTCTCCAGAATGGTTGGACTAGCTCACAACTTCCCCAACAGTGCATCAGTGTCCCAGTTTTCCTCACCCCCTGCAGTAGTTGTCATTTTTCTTATTTGTCATATTAACCAATGTGATAGGTTTAAGGTGATATCTTAGAGTTGTTTTAAGTTTCATTTCTTCATCAGTAATGTTTTAGGGCATTTTTTCATGTGACTATTGATAGTTTTGATTTCTTATCCTTTGACTATCAACTGGGGAATGGCTCTTATTTTCAGAAATATGGTTTAGTTTCCCTTTTATGCTTCTTTTGAGTCTTGTATTTGAAAGTCAAATTTTTTACTCTCTGGTCTTTTCATCAGGAATACTTGAAAGTCTATTTCATTAAGTGTCTAGTTGTTTTTTTTTTTTTCCCTAGGAGGTTTATACTCAGTTTTTGTAGATAGGGAATTCTTGGTTTTAATCCAAGCTCTTTTACCTTCTCAAATGCCTTCTAGAATATGATGTTTCCAGCTCTTCATGGCTTTAATGTGGTAGCTGCTAAGTCTTGTGTGATTCTGACTGGGATTTATTTGAATGCTTTCTTTCTGGATGTTTGAAATATTTTCTCTTTGACCTCAGATCTCTAATATTTGGCTATAATATTCCTGGGAGTTTTTGCTTTTGGATCTCTTTAAGGTGGTGATCAGTGAATTCTTTCAATATCAAGCTTTACCCTGTGGTTCTAGAATATTGGGGCATTTTTCCTTGATAATTCCTGAAATATTATAACTAGATTCTTTCTTTGAGCATGGTTTTTAAGTATTCCAACAATTCTTAAATTATCCCTCCTTGATTTATTTTACAGGTCAATTGTTTTTCTAATGAGATAGTTCACTTTTTTTCCTATCAATTTAGTCTTTTGACTTTGTTTTATTGTTTCTTGATGTTTTATGTAATCATTAGCTTCAACTTTTGAGGAATTATTTTCTTCAATGAACTTTTATAATTCTTTTTCCATTGACCAATTATGCTTTTAAGCAGTTATTTTCATTAGTAAATTTTTAACCACTTGGTCAGTTATGTTTTTCCAAGGTATCGTTTTCTTAAGTATTTTTTGTGACTCTTTTACTAAGGTATTAATTGTGTTTTCATAATTTTCTTCCTTTGCTTTCACTTCTTTTTCACTCTTATTTGGTCTTTGGAAATTATTTTTAAGTCTTCTAGGAATTCTTGTTAGGCATATGTCCAATTCACATTTTTTTTTCTTTGAGACTTTGCTTATAGCTTCCTTGTCTTCTTCTGGGTTTGTAAATTGATCTTCCCTGACATCAGAGTAGCTTTTTATGATCAGGTTCCCTTTTTGCTGTTTACTCATATTTCCACCCTATTTCTTGATTCGGAACTTTATGTTAATGTTATACAATTTCTTTTCTAGTAAGTTATAGACTTACTAGCTTATCCTTGAGAGTATTGCTTTATTCTCCAGTTGTTCTAATTTACCTCAAAATGAAGATAGCAATAACAAGTATCTAACCATGTCACAAGGCAGACTATTCTAAAAGACCTCTGAGAAACTTATGTGAGAGATATCATACACTGCTAAATTTTGAAGACTAATTACCAAAAAGAAAAAAAATCCATATTTAAGTTGAAAGGAAACTTAGAAAACATTTTTTATGCATATAGCTCAATCAAGAGGATGGAAACCAGTACTTTCTGGAATTCCATTTATAGCAAAATGAAAGAATTCATAATGGTCACCCCTGTACCATCTACTAGGCCTTTTACCTGTCTTTCTGCTATTCTACAAAACCTTGGGTTTTCTTATCCTCAGTGCTGTACCCCACACCCCATATCACAAGGCTTTGCGATCTGTCCTGTTGCGATACCCTCCATAATCCCCAGGCTTGCAATCTGCCATGCTTCAGAAGCCTAATGATCATTAACATTTGCCATTCACCTTGAATCTATACTTTTTCATATATATTGTTTTTCTCTATTACAACAGAAACTTCTTGAAGACAAGAACGGTCTCATTTTTATATCTGTAACCTCAGCAGTTAGCACATTATTTGGAATAGACTAAGTATATAATCATTTTAAAAAAAAATTAATTCATAGGATCATAGATTCAGAGCTGGGAGAGATCTTAGAGACTATTAAGTCTAGCATCCTCATTTTATAGATGAAGAAACTGAAGCACAGAGGATACAACTTGCCTACAATCAGATAGCTAACTAACGCCAGAAATGGATGAGGTTTTCCTGACCCCATTCTTATGGACTATTCACTATACCATGCATTTCATTCATTCATCTGTCCAATCTCTTCATTTTTACAGATGAAGAAATGAAGAACCAGAGAGGTAAGTGCCTTGTTATTTCATTGAAGAATAGTGGGTCATAAATACTCATTTCTAACTTTTTTGTAACTGCAGTTTGCATATATTATAAAAATACCAATGGCAGGAATATAACAACACTGGGACATTTGGAGGCATATCTCCATTTCAGGATACCCAGGCTCCAACTTCAAGTTCCCCTTCATATATTTGTATCTGTCCTGTAAGTATTTCTGGGGCCCTGTCAGTACAAGATTTTCCCTAAAGCCCTGGCCACCTGTTAGTGGCATGTGAATTGGTAACAGCTGTTTCATTTGCCCACAGAGTGCTCAGCCAAAATATATAATCCACAGTAAGACTCCAACATAAAGAGGTAAAGAATGTGTTTTCAGTTTGAGGATTTTTTTTGGAATTTTTTTCTACTCCCCTCCCCCAAAGATATACATTATATATGAGAAGAAAAGACAAAAGATCTCCTTAAAAAAGAAAAATACACTACCAGTGAATGGTCAGGATAATTTCTGAGTTTTGAAAAGCATGGCCTAACTGATTATAATGTTTAATTACTGAAAAGTTCTGTTACATTTCTCCATTATTTGTAAATATTGAGGAAAAGACAGGAAAAGGCAGAGTAGGGGAATGAGAAGAATCTTGTATTTACAGGGTATAGTAACTAAAAAAATCCTTAAATATATAAACTTGAAATAAATCACTCAGAGATTTTCAAAAGCCAGAAGGCATCTTAGATATTATCTAATAGAATCTCATTTTACAAAGAGAAGCTGAAGGCTAGAGAGATTAACCAAGCTTGTCCAGGCTCCCACAAGAAGTTAGCCACAAAACTGGAACATGACACACGCCTTCCTACCTCCAAGGACAGTATCCTCTCCTATACCAATACAGGCTAAGTATTAAGATACTCACCAAAAGGTTCTCTTTTTTTTTAATTTGTTATATAAAAGAAACAAAATTGGGTGTGAGATCTTGTATTTTTTGCTATTTCTCTGGAGGTATGTGAATAGTTGATAACTTGAATGTCTTTCCAAAAACACTGACTTCTCAATTTAAATCAATTCAACAAATATTTAATGGATAACTGCTATGTGCCTGGGGGGCAGCAAGGTGGTGCAGTGGATAGAGTACCAGAACAGACCCTTCCTCCTTGATGCACCTAGTCAGTTTAGAAACTTGCCCCAATTGAGTTGCTGCATTTATTTCATCTATTTTACAATTCCAAAATCACTATAGGATGATCAGGAAATCCAAGTATTTGGTGCTATACCCATGTTACTTCATGATCCCTTGCTGTCTAACTGTTGTGCTCTAGGAAGAAGGAAAATAAAAGAAAGTACAAGGCAATGTCCAACTTAACACCAAAAAATGAAGTAAAAATAAAACACTGCCCCGAAAAGCTACACAAAAATTATCCCTTCTGTTATATGTGTTTTAGCTCTTATTGTTGAGTCATTTAGACTCTCCAGGACCCCATTTTGTGGTTTTCTGGGCAAATATATACCAGAGTGGTTTGTCATTTCTTTCTTCAGCTCCTTTTTTAAAAATAATTAATTAATTAATTTGTTTCCCTTTAGTTTACAGGATTCAATTCCACAATTCCTTGAGTTCCATATTTTGTCCCCCTCCCTCCCTCCATGGCAGCATATAGTCAAGTATAGGATCTGTAAATACTTTCACATTATACATTAGTCAGGTTATAAAGACGGATTGTATCAGCTGGAATGAAAAATGGTAAAGAGGCCACAAAACCAAATAAGAGAAGGCAAAAGATCAGGTATTTTGCTTCCACCTGGATATAAATTCAGTCCTTCCTAGTTCTTTCTCTGGATGCACATATTTCTCTCCATCATGAGTCTGTCTTTTTGGGATTGACTTATATCACTGCATTGCTGAGAAGAGTCCAGTCTATCAAAGTTGGTCATCACACATACATTGTGTCTGTAATTGTGTACAAATTTCTCCTGGTTCTACTCTTCTCACTCAGCATTAGTTTGTATAAGCCTCTCCAGGTAAATATGAAGACCGTCTGTTCCTCGTTTCTTATAGCACAATAGTATTCCATAACATGCATATTCCACAACTTGTTCAGCCATTCCCCAATTGATGGGCACCCCCTTAATTTCCAATTCTTTGCCACCACAAAAAAAGCTGCTATAAACATTTTTGTACATATGGGTCTTTCTCCCATTTCTATGATCTCTTTGGGATGTAAACCTAGGAGTGGTATTGCTGGATCAAAGGGTATGAAAGTATTTATAGCCCTTTGGGCATAATTCCAGATTGCTCTCCAGAAAGGCTGGATCAGTTCACAACTCCACCAGCAATGCATTAGTGTTCCAATTTGCCCACATCCTCTCCAGCATTTATCATTTTCCTGTTTTGTTATCTTAGCCAATCTGACTGGTGAGATGTGGTACCTCAGAGTTGTTTTGATTTGCATTTCTCTGATCAATAGTGAATTAGAGCATTTCTTCATGTACTTATAGATATCTTTAATTTCTCTGAAAACTGCCTGTTCATATCCTTTGACCATTTATCAATTGGGGAATGACTTGTATTCTTATAATTTTGACTCAATTCTCTGTATATTTTAGCAATGAGTCCTTTGTCAGAGACATAGGTTGTAAAGATTCTTACCCAATTTTCCACCTCCCTCTTAATCTTGGTTACAATGGCTTTCTTTGTACAGAAGCTTTTCAATTTCATGTAGTCAAAATTATCCATTTTATATTTTATAATGTTCTCTAATTCTTGTTTAGTCATAAAGTCTTTCCCTCTCCATAAGTCTGATAGGTAAACTATTCCTTGTTTTAGGAGACTGCTTACAGTATCAACCTTTATACCTAGATCATGCACTCATTTAGACTTGATTTTGGTATATGGTGTTAGATAATGGTCTATGCCCAGTTTCTGCCATACTATATTCCAGTTTTCCCAGCAGTTTTTGTCAAATAGTGAGTTCTTATACCAAAAACTAGTGTCTTGGGGTTTATCAAACAATAGATTACTGTAGTTGTTGACTTCTGAATCTCATGTGCCTAATCTATTCCACTGATCCACTCCTCTATTCCTCAGCCAGTACCAAGTAGTTTTGATGACTGCTGCTTTATAATACAGACTGAAATCTGGTACAGCTAGTCCACCTTCCCTAGCATTTCTTTTCATTAATTACCTTGATATTCTGGACTGTTTATTCTTCCAAATGAATTTTGTTACTATTTTTTTTTTCTAGCTCTATAAAGTAGTTTTTTGGTAAATTAATTGGTATGGCACTAAATATATAATTCAATTTAGGTAAAATTGTCATTTTTATTATATTAGCTCAACCCAGCCACAAGCAGTTGATATTTTTCCTATTAGTTAGATCTGACTTTATTTCTATGAAAAGTGTTTTATAGTTGTGGTCATATAGGTCCTGGGTTTGTTTTGGCAGGTAGATTCCCAAATATTTTATAATGTCTACAGTAGCTTTAAATGGGATTTCTCTTTCTATCTCTTGCTGTTCAATTTCATTAGAAATATATAGGAATGCCAAGCATTTATGTGGATTTATTTTATATCCTGCAACTTTGCCAAATTTATTTGTCTCAAGTAGTTTTTTACTTGATTCTCTAGGATTCTCTAAGTATATCATCATATCATCTGCAAAGAGCGATAGCTTGGTCTCTTCTTTGCCTAATTTGATTCCTTTGATTTCTTTTTCTTCTCTAATTGCTACTTCTAACATTTCAAGGACCAGATTGAATAAGAGGGGTGATAGTGGACACATTTGTTTCACCTCTGATCTTATGGGAAATGCTTCTAGCTTCTTCCCATTACATATAATACTTGCTGGTGGCTTTAAATAGATGCTACCTATTATTTTAAAGAAGCCTTCATTTATTCCTATACTTTCTAATGTTTTTAATACGAATGGTTGTTGTATTTTGTCAAAAGCCTTTTCTGCATCTATTGAGATGATTATGTGGTTTCTGCTAGTTTTATTGTTGATATGATCAATAATATATTAATGGTTTTCCTAATATTAAACCATCCTTGCATTCCTGGAATAAATCCTACCTGATCAAAGTGTATTATTCTTGAGATAAGTTGCTGTGGTCTTTTTGCTAGTATTTTATTTAGAATTTGTGCATCTATATTCATGAGGGAGATTGGTCTATAATTTTCTGTCTCTGTTTTATCTCTTCCTGATTTAGGTATCAGTACCATATTTGTGTCATAAAAAGAATTTGGTAGGACTCCTTCTTCACTAATTTTCCCAAATAGTTTGTAGAGCATTGGAATCAATTGTTCTTTAAATGTTTGATAGAATTCACTAGTGAATCCATCTGGCCCTGGAGATTTTTTTCCTAGGGAGTTGACTGATGGCTTGTTCAATTTCTTTTTCTGAGATGGGATTATTTAAGTGACTTACTTCCTCTTCAGTTAATCTAGGCAACTTGTATGTTTGTAAATATTCATCCATTTCCCTAAGATTGTCAAATTTATGTGCACACAATTGGGAAAAATAATTCCTAATTATTGTTTTGATTTCCTCTTCATTGGAGGTAGATTCACCCTTTTCATTTTTGATACTCATAATTTGGTTTTCTTCTTTCTTTTTTTTTTATCATATTGACTAAGGGTCTATCAATTTTGTTGTTGTTTTTTTTCATAAAACCAGCTCTTGGTTTTATTTATTAATTCAATAGTTTTCTTAATTTCAATTTTGTTAATCTCTCCTTTTGTCTTCAATATTTCTAATTTAGTATTTAATTGGGGATTATGAATTTGTTCTTTTTCTAGGTTTTTTAATTGCATGCCCAATTCGTTGAGCTCCCTTTTCTCTAATTTAATCATGTATGCACTCAGGGATATAAAACTTCCCCTAAGAACTGCCTTTAATGCATCCCACAGATTTTGGTATGTTGTCTCATTATTATCATTCTCTTGAATGAAATTACTGATTGTTTCTATAATTTCTTGTTTGACCCACTCATTCTTTAGGATTAAATTGTTTAATTTCCAATTAGTTTTTAGTCTGTCTTTCCCTGGCCCTTTATTGCATATAATTTTTATTGCATCATGATCTGAGAAGGATGCATTTAATATTTCTGCCTTACTGCCTATAATTGTGAGGTTTTTATGCCCTAGAACGTGTTCAGTTTTTGAGTATGTACCATGAACTGCTGAGAAGAAAGTATATTCCTTTTTATCCCCATTCAGTTTTCTCCAGAGATCTATCATACCTATCCTCTCTAAAATCCTGTTGACCTCCTTAACTTCTTTCTTGTTAATTTTGAGGTTGGATTTATCAAGTTCAGAGAGGGGGAGATTAAGGTCTCCCACTAGTATAGTTTTGCTATCTATTTCTTCCTCTAATTCCTTTACCTTCTCCTCTAGGAATTTGGATGCTACACCACTTGGTGGATATATGTTAAGTAATGATATTGCTTCATTCTCAATGGTGCCTTTTAACAGGATATAGTTTCCTTCCTTATGTCTTTTAATTAGGTCAATTTTTGCTTTTGCTTTATCTGAGATAAGGATTGCTACCCCTGCTTTTTTTACTTTAGCTGAGGCATGATATGTTTTACTCCAGCCTTTTACCTTTACCCTGTGTGTATCCCTCTGTTTCAGATGCATTTCTTGTAAACAGCATATTGTAGGATTATGATTTCTAATCCATTCTGCTATCCATCTCCATTTTATGGGAAAGTTCATTCCATTCACATTTACAGTTATGATTGTTATCTGCTTCTTTCCCTCCATCCTATTCCTGCCCCTGTTAATGTTCATATTTTCTCCCCCTTGTTAGTTCCCCCCCTTAATAGTTTTCCTTCTGACCACAGCCTCCCTCAGTGTTTCCTTATCAGCCCCCCTCCCTTTTCCTCCCCTTTCCCCTTACTTCTTCCCTCCCTACAAACCACTCTCACCCCCTTTCGTAGCCCTTTCCCCCTCCTACTGCCTGTAGGATATTTTTATACTTAATGAAGTATGTTATTTCTTCTTCGCACTAAGATCGACACAAACAAATCTCATGCGAAGCACCTCTCCCACCCCTCTTTCCCTCTAAAATGATACTTTTTGCCTTTCTTCTCCCTAGAGTCCTATGCTTTACTGGTTGTTATTCCCTCCTTGTACCAGAACCGATGAGGGAAAAGCTCATGTGATTCCCATCTCCTTCCCTTCTTTTCCTCTGCTATACAGGTTTTATGCCTCTATGTGTGGCATAATTTACCCTTTTCCACTCCATTCATTCCCTTTCTTCCATTGCAGTTCCTTTGTAGCCCTAAATAAGATTTTTTAAAATCGTCATTTTGTGTATTTTATTCTCATACCCTCTACTTGTATATAAACAGTTTGCTCTTATCAAATAGCAGGGTGTGTGTGTGTGTGTGTTTTCCTTGTTTACCTTTCTAAGTCACTGTTGCATCTCATAATTGGAGGTTGAATTTTCCATTGAGTTCTCACATTTTTATCAAGAAGGTCTGGAACTCTGTTATATCATTGAATGACCATCTCTTTGCCTGGAAGAATATGCTTAGTCTCACTGGGCATGTGATCCTTGGTTGTAACCCGAGTTCTTTTGCCTTCCGGAAAATTGTATTCCACTGCCTCCAATCTTTCAGTGTAGAGGCTGCCAAATCCTGTGCAATCCTCACTGTGGACCCTCGATATTTGAATTGTTTCTTTCTGGCCACTTGAAGTATTTTCTCTTTTATCTGGTAGTTCTGGAGTTTGGCCAAAACATTTTGAGGACTTTTCAGTTTGGGATCTGTTTCAGCAGGTGTCCAGTAGATTCTCTCGATTTCTATCTTACTTACCCTCAGATTCTAGTATCTCAGGGCAGTTTTCCTTAATGAGCTCTTGGAGAATGTTGTCCAGGCTCATTTTTTCATCATGATTTTCTAGTAGGCCTATGATTCTCAGATTATCTTTCCTGGATCTGTTTTCCAGGTCAGTTATTTTTTCTTTGAGGTATTTTAACCTCTTTTTCTAATTTTTCATTCTTGTTGTTTTGCTTAACTAATTCTTGGTTCCTCATAGAGTTATTTGTTTCCATTTGGTTGATTCTAGTTTTTAGCAAATCATTTTCCTTGGTTAATTTTTGAAGCTCCTTTTCCATATCATACACTTTTCTTTTTAGAGAGATGTTTTCCTCATTATAATGTTTTTCTAATTCTGCTATTTTCGTTTTGAGAATTTTTGTCTTCTATCTCTCTCATTTTGTTTTCAAAGTTCCTTTTGATCTCATCTAGGAGAGCCTTCTTTGCTTGGGACCCATTCCCTGTTGAAGTTTCAGCTTTGGGTGTGGAGTCCACATTGTCTCCCTCTGAGGTTGGTTCCTCCCTCTGAGGATAGTAGGATTCCAGAGTCTTTGTCTTTGTAGTCTGCTTTCTACCCATTTTGAGGCAGTGTCCTAGCCACGCCCTTCCTCTAGGATCCCAAGCCTTTACGGTAGAGGGTTTTGCCCTGGGGCAAGAGTTACTATGTTTTCAGGGTCAGAGGGGGGGTTTGGAGCAAGTGAGGTTCACTCTGTCATCCTGGTCTTTGGAGGTCCTGAAAGGGGCTGGTTTTTTTTTTTTTAATTTCTGGGGTATGAAGTGGTAGCCCCAGGAGTGTTTGCTGTCCAGGACAGGGGCCCCTGTATTTGCTTCTTACCTTGCTCTTTCCAGTCCCAGCCCTTTGGTGATAAGTCTGGTAGTGGCCCTTGTGGTTGGTGAGAAGACTTGCTCCCTGAGTTGATCAGGCCCCTTCCGGGTCTGCCTCTGCCAGCCGCGCCTTCTGGGCCTGCCTCTGCTGGCCGCGCCTTCCGGTTCAGCTCATTTTGTAAATGAGGAAGTTGAGGCAAATGTGGTTAAGTGACTTGCCCAGGGTCACACTGCTTGTACTTACAAGTCTGAGGTTGCATTTGAACTCAGGTCTTCCTGACTCTAGGTCTAGCACTTCTCCACTGCACGACCAAGTAGTCCTGCTTCAGTGCTAGAAGAAGTCTGAAGAGACTCCACTGGTCTGATGTTAGCTGTTACTGATTCTTGGAGCCTATACCTTCATGTTCTCACCTACATGTTGCTTGGGGAAAATGGGATTCTAAGAGGGGTGCCCTTTCACTTAGTGTAGGGGTTCTTAAAATGTAATCTGTGAACTTGTTCTTTTTTAATATTTTGAAAACTATTTCAATGTAAGTGCTTTTTTGTTAGCCTGTGTTTATTCTATACATTCAAAAATATTATTCTTAGGTGTCCATACGCTTGACCAGACTGCCAAAAGGGTCATGGCACACAAAAAAAATAAAGATCCCTTAACTTGTGGAAGTCAACAGGGAAGAGTTAGGAGTCATTTGCCTTCATCAAATGGTGGTAGATTCACCTCAGTTTTAATTAAGAGGGCGTGGGCTTGAATCCTTCCCAACTTTTACTGCAGGTCAGGCAATTTCTTCTCTGATAAAAATGAGGTCTGAGAGAGAACGGTGAGAAGACTTTAAAGACCAGGCTCAAAGGTATGTGTTGGATCTAATAAGCAAAAGAGAGCCACTGCAGGTCATTTTGTAGGGATTATATTAGTCATGTCTCTCCAACGATGCTAATTTCCTTGAGATCTGGAATCATCACCTAGGCTGCTAGGTGGTATAATGGATAAAGTCCTGGGCCTGCAGTCAGGAAGACCTGAGTTCAAATCCACACTTTGTGACTCTGAGCAAGTTGCTAAACCTTTGTTTGTCTCAGTTTCCTCAACTGTAATATGGGAATAATAATAGTACCTACTTCACAGGGTTGTAGTGAGGGTCAAATGAGATAGCACTTGTAAAGTACCTACTTAGGACTGTGTGGCACATAGTAGGTACTATATGAATTCTTATTCTCTTCCCCCAATTCCCCTATGCTTCTTTTATATTCCTCACCCACTTATGGTTTTTTTAATTTTTATATAACAAATTTATTTTATTTTCAATTCTCAAAACCAAACAAGCATTTCCATAATAGAGTATAATAAAAAAGATGATTGCACATGAAACTGCAAATCTACCATGCACAATTTGCTATTCCCTCCAACCGTACAAGAAAATTATCATGTAAGTTTCTCTTTTTCCCTTTTATTCTTCCTTCCCGCATCTGTACCCTAGAGAAGGCTACCATTAGATACATATTTATACACATACACACACATATACATATATATACATAAGTATACTCTGTGTGTGTGTGTATGTGTGTGTGTGTGTGTGTGTGTGTGTGTGTGTGTGTGTGTGTGTAAAATTAGTCTATATCTACTTCTATTTGTCAGTTCTTTCTCTGGATACATCTAGCATCTTTCTTCATATGCCCTTTTTTAAAATTTATGTTATCAGATTACAAACTATTTCTGATACTATAAACAACTTATGGATGTATATTTAAATATCTAAAGCAGTTATCAGGGATATGAGAAAAATAAACATTTAAAAGATGCCAGGATAGAGAAAAGACCTGGGATTTCATTGGTATAGGGTTCTCCCCCTAAGAAAACTCCCTCAGGATGGCTAGGTGGTGCAGTAGATAGAGCATCAGCCCTGGAGTCAGAGGACCTAAGTTCAAATCCAGCCTCAGACACTTAACACTTACTAGCTGTGAGACCTTGGACAAGTCACTTAACCCCAATTGCCCTGCCCTCCCCCCTCCAACAAAGCAAATAAATAAATAAATAAATGTTACTAAAATTAAAAAAAAAAAAAGCAAACTCCCTCTGTTCCTACAGATCAGCACCTTCTCTGCAACTCAAAGTCTTAAGGACTTGACTGAGGTATAGAGAGTAAGAATCTGTTTAAAGCAGGACTTCCTGGCAATCTATCTACTCTGCTAGGCTGCTTCTATTTACATATTTCTTATACAAATTACATAGATAATCAATTTCTTACATAAATCATATTTATGCATCATATATCACATACAAATGATATGCATATATGAGTTTGTTATTTAGTCATGGCCAACTCTTCCTGAGCCCATTTGGGGTTTTCTTGGCAACAATTCTGGAAGGGTTTGACATTTCCTTCTCCAGTTCCTTTTACATATGAGGAAACTGAGGCAAACAGGGTTAAGTGACTTACCCAGGGTCACACAGCTACTAAGTGCCCAAGGCCAGATTTGAACTCAGGAAAAGGAGTCTAGGCCCAATCCTCTATGCACTGAGCCACCTAGCAATTCTGAGTATGTGTGTGTGTGTGTGTGTGTGTGTGCTTACACACTCACATATGTATATATATATATATTATTTATGTATATATGTGTATATATGTGTATATGTGTGTATACGCACACATATGCATACATGCCAGTAATGTACTGCTTCTGCTCATGTGTCATCATTAAGAAGGATGAACAATATCACCCAACCCCCTTGCCAATAAATATCTTATCCAAAAGCCCTGGAATAAATGATAGCAGACTACAGTCAAACCTGGATGCTTAGTATTTGCACCGCACACATACTTAATATCCTTAGAGAGTCAATTTTTCCCAACCACACTGTAACCATGACATAAATACTTGTGTACCCTAGAGAAGGCTGCCATTAGATACAAAGAGATGACATAGATTTAGATATACACACGTATGTATAGAGACATCTACATACATATACATATATTTGTGTGAAGTGAGCTGAATCCTCAAGAGAAACTTTCATGGAATAATCAATAGAGTTTTGACAACAAAAGTTAGGAAGTATTCAAAGGTAATTCCAAGGAATCTTAGCCTCAAGGATTAGGATTTCTCAATTGAATCTATTCCATAAATAGCAAGATGATACCAATAATGAGGAAAATACATTTCTGAAATGGCACTTTATATGTCACATGTCCAGATATGTAAGACTAGTGTTGATTTCTTTTTTTTTTTTTTTAAGCAATAGGGGTTAAGTAACTTGCTCAAGGTTACACGGCCAGGTGTTTCTGGGTGGGTGCTAAGTGTCTGAGCCCGGATTCGATCCCCAGGTCATCCCGACACTGGAGCCGGTGCTCTTACTCGCTGTGCTACCTGGCCACCCCTAGTGTTGATTTCTAATATGGTAACAGGAAGAGTGATACACACATACACACACACACATATACAAATACACTATGTATATGCGTGTTTATGTATGCACATATATGTGTGTGCACACAGATGTATATATGTATATAAAATGGTAGACAGCTCTACATTTGAGTCTATTCTGCCTGGAAGAAAGGGAAAAGGAAAAAAGAAAATGTGATATAAATCCTGATTTTAAAGGTAATTAATTCATCTGTAGTTGCTGCTTTCCCTTCCCTGTGCCAAACAGGACAACACAACACAATTCATTCACGGGCAATATACATCTTGATATTTTAGTTTGGGTTAATTTTCTCTACTGCATTTCAGACATCACAAGAAAGTCCACAGCTATACTGAGGCCACCAAATGGCTGCAGTTATGACTTTCCACCGTCTAAGAGATGGAAAATTTCAGGGCCTACTGGATTGGATAGATGCCCATTCAAGATCCTGTGGAAAGTTGATGGCTGAGATGGAGTCAAGTCTAGGTCTCCCCTAAAACAGATTTTTTTTTTAAAGTATGAAAAACTCTACCAGAAGTGATAAAGGTTCCTCCTGCTACTTTAAACAGAATAGGGCTGGCAAAGGGAGCAGCGCAGATGATGATGAAGGTAGCGATTACTGCCGCCAGGACACCGAGGAGAAGGAACACTGCCCAGAAACCGCGATAAACTATAAACCCAAAGAAAAAGAAAGGAAAAGAGAGAGGAGGGAAAAACATATTTAGAACTTAAACTAGTATACAATAAAGTTTCATTCTTATCTTCATTTTTCTAATTGTAAAAACAGCAGCCCTTCTATGCCTGATCCTAGGATATAGTGTATACCATGTGTATTGAATTAGGCTGGAACCGCAGATCTTATCCAAAAGCCCTGGAATAAATGATAGTAGACTACAATCAAACCTGGATTCTTGGTATTTGCACCGCACACATACTTAATATACTTAGGGAGTTAATTTTCCCCAACCAGATTTCACATTTTAGAAGCTGGAGTACCAAAAGCTGCAGGCAGTATTCTTTTGAATGACTGCCCAGCTGGATCAGATATATATTCCACCCCAAATGTGGACAAACATAAAAAGACATTGAAATTCTTAGCACTAGGCCTCAAAAAAAAAAAAATCATGCACACACACACCCCAGCCCAACCCTGATAGAGAGATTTCTTTTCTTTTCCTTTTTTTTGTTTTTAACAGCAAAGCATCCACTTGAAAGCTGGTAATATTCATCAACTGCAATCCTACTGTATGGATTGCCCATCTTTCTTTCTTTCTTTTTTTTTCATATATTGTAAAGCAACAAAAATGGCAAGAAAAACTCAAAACAATGTTTTCCAAGCATAATTGAGCTTTAAAATCAGATACATTCAGACAGGAAAACTCTGTCCTAATATTTGTACTTTGTTAAATTCAAAATGTGAAGTTTCAGAAGGCTCTTAGTCAAGGACAAGCAATACTGAATTAATGGATGCAGCTGGTGATAAATGGACTGAGGGTTTGGCGACATATAGTAGCCAAATAAAAAGGGTTTCTAATGATCATTTTTGAGCTGGTTAATTGCACATCTATTAAACAAATTCATCACTTTCCAAAGGCTAAAACACTGAAATAAATTCTTCTTGTAAATTTAAGTAGGGGGCCCTCAATGGAACCTATTAGCCAAATTATGAGTTCTTATCTGCTATGTTGCAGAATAGGAAAACAGAAACTGCAGAGAGAAAGGAGGCAAAAATCTTTTTAAAAGGTCCACCTGGCAAAGCTGAAGTATGTCAGTCAAGTGGAATCTTATACAGTGAGAGGGGTAGTGGGGAGGGTATGGGGGAGTGTAGAGGAGCAGAGAAGTGACATTGTATACATCACTGCAGTTAAAGTAATCAATCAATCAATAAGCATAGCAAAGAGAGAGACCGATGTATATAGTGTGTATAGTATATATAGAATATACGTACACACATTTGTATACACATGTGTGAATATATGTATACATATATGTATACATGTGTGTGTATATAAAATTAAGAATCAAAAATCTTGGCCCGAATTACCTAGTTTAACTCTCCACATCCCCTGAAGTCATGGGACAACTGGTCAGCTTTGTGTATCATTTACAATTATCCTAGGATCGACTGAGTCTAATGTTTCCAAAAAGCAGATAGGTGGTACAATGGATATCGTGCTGGGCCTAAAGTTAGGAAAACTCATCTTCCTGAGTTCAAATGTGACCTCAGAAGCTTCCTAATTGTGTGACCCTGGGCAGATCATTTTACCCTGTTTGCCTCTGTTTCCTTATCTACACAATGAGCTGGAGAAGGAAATGGCAAACCACTCCAAGAAAACTCCAAATAGGGTCACAAAGAGTCTGACATGACTGGAACAACTGGACAATAACAAATGTTTCAAAACAAAGATTTCAATAAACTACTTATCTACTATTACTGAATGTCAGTCAGCCTGGTACAGGAGAACGACAGCTAGATTTTATATCAGAGAGAAATCCAAGTTCAAGTCTTACTTTGGATATACTGGCTGTGGAATCCTAGACAAGCCAGTTAACCTCTCAGTGGTCTATTTTACAGAGAACTTGTATAAGGCAGGCATGCACGTGGTCATCAGAAGAATTGGTATAAGGACGCTTTCAAGTTTTCTCTGAAGAACTTTAGTGTTGATCATGAGACATGGGAGACTCTGGCACAGGACCACACAGCATGGCATGCCTTCATCAAAGAAGGGGCTTAGGCGCAGCTAGGTGGTGCAGTGAATAGAGCACTGGCCCTGGAGTCAGGAGAACCTGAGTTCAAAGCTGGCTTCCGACACTTAACACTTACTAGCTGTGTGACCTTGGGCAAGTCACTTAACCCTAACTGCCCTGCCTTCCTCCCTCCAAAAAAAAAAAAACATCAAAGAAGGGGCTGTGCTCCATGAGTAAAACAAAATCACAGTAGCACAAAGGAAACGTGAACTGCACAAATTCAGAGGCATCTCCATCCAAATTAGTAGAACCTTCTAGCTGGTACTGGACAGATCAGCCACAGCCCAACACCCTGTGCCCTGACCCTCAATATCATGATGTCCTTAGTCCTCTTCAAAAACAAAAGACAAACAACAGCCCCAGGTAAGACCGTAAGTTGCAGAGAAGGTGACTCCTCACTTTGAGAAACAGAGTTACCGCCCCACCAGGAGTCCCTGCACCAATGAAATAACAAGCTTGTTTTTGATTTGTTACTCAGAACAAATCAGTTCTACTTACTACCACAAACTATTCTGTCATGCTCAGAATTTAAGTAAAAGGGACACTTTCAGTCTGGGATCCCTGCGTAACAATTCTCACACACTAACATGATTTATATATTGGCAGGATTGGGGTGCCTTGAAACTCTTTTAAGGTTTCACCCACTTTATGCCACTAAATATTTCTCCAGGCTAAGGTTCTAAAACGGATTAAAATCCTATAAATTTGGCTGGCTACACAAAAACACCTGCCGTTTTTGGGATTCCCTAAAAAAGTGGAGACAAAATATGTTGGGGTGAAGGGAGATTTCTGGGGTAAGGGGATGAAATGTAGAAATGGCAACTATATTTCTATCTAATAACTGTTTAAAAAAAAAAAACCTAAAGTCCTCCAGTTCATTCGGTAGAACCTCCATGAAGGCTCTTTTGCTCTACTAAATTCAATATTAAACACCTACTGTTGGACAGGTAAACCTGTGCCAGGTTCAGTGAATACAGAGACAAAAAAGGAAACAGTCCTGTCTTCTTGCCTCCAAACCCCAAAAGAGCTTATATTGAACATACTTGGGAGAGTGAGGTGGGGTTAGGAAAGTGGTTGCCATTTAATGATTTATGTATACAGTCCAATCGTGATTCAAGGAGTTTGCACTAAATATTCTTTAATGGCAACTATAAAGAATATTTTGAGTAGTATATAAGATTAGCCTGAGGGTTCATAATACTTTTTTATCATTGAAAAAGGGATAGCAGAGTGAAAACATTGGAAACCAGTGGGTTAGGGTAACAACATGAATGTAATGTGTGGACAAGTTAGCACAAAGCAATACATCATAACTGTAAGAAGTAGAAAGCACTAAAAACTAAGGTGATTAGGAACAGATTTCTGTAAGACGTGGCAACTGAGCTGGCTTTTGCAGGAAATTGGAGGTTTTAGAAGGTAAGGGTTAGAAGGAACTGAAGAAGGACCTGGACAAGAGTTATCCATTTATAATAATAGTGGGAATTTGAAGATCTTTTCTGTCCCTTAATAAGCCTAAGGGAATTTGGAGACCTTCCCTGCTTTGAAAATATACACTGCCTCCTTACAGGCTGAATGTAATCACATGAAGCCTATTGTGGGGAGGAGATTGCTGAAAGGTGGAGCAGAGCCTACAGGAAGCTGGGAATCAGTCAGCTAGAGGGTTGGGAGGAGAGCACACATCCAAGGGAGACAGACAGGCTTGTGAGTAAATATTGGTCTTGTATTGGTTTGTGAGAATGCTCAAGGATGCTGTGGCTCTCTGTGCTGTTATGGCTTATTAACTTCTTTGCCACTATGATAGAATAGGCTTACTGGTTTTGGGATTTGATTTTCTGGTATCTTAAATGTTTTGCTTCTGTTTTATATATGAAGAGTCTGTTATATTTTGTGATCGAGCACTATACCAGTATATTTATAGTGATTGTGGGTGCTGTGAATATTGCTTTGGTGCAAGAAGGCAAGGATAATCTGGGGTCTGCATCAGTGAAATGCTAGCATTGATTTGACCACAGATTCATGGAAGTACTAAGATTCTGAATAAGCAAAAAACAATGAGGAACATTTAGATACTTAAGAAACTTTATTGTATGTTTTACACATGTGTGAGTAAAATGATGACTAACATTTATATAGCACTTTAAGGTTCAAAAAGAAATAATAAATATACACACATATTTTAAAGTCTGTGCACTTTTTTTCCTTTTCCCTAGGTGTAATGAGATTTTCAGCACGTGACTTCTACTTGTTGGTTTTCAAACTCTTTGAGAAAGCTGTCTACAATCACTGCCTCTGCAACCTCACCTCATTCTATTTTAATCCTTCTGTAATTTGGCTTTAGACCTCACAGTTCAATTGAAACTGCTCTTTCAAAAACCACCAATGATCTCCCATAGTTACCTAATGGCCTTCTCGAAATCCTCATACTTTCTTATATCTCTGTAACTTTTGATACTGGTGGCCACTCTCTTCTTCGAGATGCTCTCTCTTCATTCTCCTCTTACTTGTCTCACTATTCCTTCTGTTTCCTTTGCTGACTCTTTAGCAGGTCATGCCCACTAATTGTGAGTGTTCCCCAAGAGTCTGTCCTGGGCCCTCTTCTCTCACTATCTTATGTAGTGATCTCATCAGTCCCCATGGGTTCAATGATCATCCCTTTGTAGATGATTCCCAGATGTACATATCTGGCCCTAACTTCTCCCCTGAGCTCTAGTCTCATACCACCATTTGCCTTATGGGCATCTCAAACTGGATGTCTCACATGCATCTCAAAATCAACATGTACAAAATCCCTCTGTCCCCCATCCCACCATTTTACAAACTTCTCTACTTTTGTTGAGTGTACCATCATCTTCCCAGTCAGTTGGGCTTCCATATCATCCTCACGTCCCATTCTCTACTTCACGCTGCCAACACCTCACACATGGATTACTGCATTAAATAGCCTTCAGATTGGTCTTTCTGCCTGAAGTGTCTCTCTACTCCAACCCATCATCTATCTACTTAGCTATGAAAATAATATTCTTAAATTACAGGTCTAACTATGTGATATACACCCGCCCCCCCACAGTAAATTCCAGTGGCTCCCTAACAGCTCCAGGCTCTAACAACAACAACAAAATCTCATTTGGTGTTTAAAGTCCTTCATAATCTGGTCTCTTACTAGTCTTCCAGTCTTCTTACACCTTTCTCTTCTTCATGTATTTTATGATCAAGTAGCAATTGTCTTCTTGTTCTTCAGTATATACCACACTCACCTCTAAACTTAGTGACTTTGTACTATGTGTCCGTGCCTGGAATGCTCTCCCTCTTCATGTGACTTGGTGTTCTGGATTCCCTCCCTTACTTTTTTTAAGACTCAACTTAATTCTTACCTTCTGCAAAAGGCTTTTCATGGTCTCTCCTCACCTACAGCACTGCCTCCATTCACACCATTAGTGCCTTCCCTCCGAGATTATTTTCAGCTTGTTGACATGTTGCCTCCTCCACAAGAACTTAAATTCCTTGAAGGCAGAGACTATCTTTTTTTTTTTTTACTAGTTTTATATTCTTATCTTTGTATAAGGTCTAGAAAATATTAAGAGTTTAATAAGTGTTTGTTGATTGATTAACCTATATACCCTCTTTACCCCCAGAACAGAAGAATCTTAAAGAACATCAACAACATTCCTCTTTCTGAGGAATGAAACAGAGACTTGGAAATAAAAGTTCAAAGAATGAACATCCTACAGAACAAAATTGAAGTTTTTGATTTAGAACATTAGAAAGTCCTTTTTTTCCCCAAAAAATAAAGCCTTCAAATTCAATTGAATCATTCTCTCTTTAACTTAGCTCTTGTTTTTTTAACCATTACAGAAACTTAGTTATCATGACTACCCAACATAGGCACTCCAGTAAGGTTAAATGTCTTTCTTCCTTTCTTCATAGTTTCTTGGCAAAACATGTATATCCATATAAGTAGCAATTCCAATGGGGTACACAGTAATTCTGAAGTTAATTAAGAACACATATGATGCAGATAGGTTCTATTTCCATTTATACCACTTGCTAGCTTTGTAACATTATGGAAGTCATCTAGTTTCTCTGGGCCTCAGTTCCTCATCTGTAACATGGATATAATATTTTCCCTGTTTAAAGTCGTGATGCTAAATCAAATGACAGTTTGAGATTCCTACCATCAATAAAATCCATTACTTCATCTTTTTTTTGGTTACTCTATTAAGAAAAAAAGGCATAGGAAAATATTTTCACTATGAAAATCAGTCTGTATGTCATGCTTCACTTCTTTTTTTGTAGGAATATATTAAGGACAATGCCAGTTCATCTAATATAGGGCTTCTTAACCTAGGGCATAGGTTCATGAATAGATTGCAGGTGATCCATGAACTTGGACAGGAAAACAATTACATCTTTATTTTCAACTAGCCTAAAATTTATTTAATATTTCCTTCAATTTTTAAAAATATTATTCTAGGAGGTTAGGACAGGAGGGATTCATAGTCCTCTCCAGATAACCAAAGGGGTCTATGACACCAAAAATGTTTCAAATCCCTCCTCTAATACAATATATCTCATATTTCAAAATAGCATTCTTGACAGTTGACTATACATTCTGTATGTAGAATGACTATCTTATTATATAGTATCACACTAAATGCAAATATATTATGAAAGTCCACTTGTATTATGTGATATAATTCAATATACTATAAAAAACTAAAAGCTGAACATCTATTAAGTCTTCAAAAGCACGAAGCAAGGTTTACAACATGGCTCATTAGAACTTCATATGTAGATTTACAACATGGCTTAAGTAAACTTTACAAATTAATACTGGTTGAGTAAAAAGGTCATTTGAATTTCTAAAAATAATTGACTTATACAATATTTTCAAAGAAATGTGATTTTTAAAAATATGTTCATGTATACTCAACAACTTGAACTAACAAAATTTTGCCAGACTGGGATTCTTTGAATCACTTTCATTACTTAAGAGTGACCAGAAGACCTTCCTTCTTCTGCAGCTAAGTAGCTGAATGACCTTGTGTAAATCTCACCACCTCTCAATTTCTTTCTCTGAAAATAAAAGGGTCCCTTCCATCCCCAACATTCTGTGATTTGGTGAATTTTGAGCAACATATCAATAGTTTGTATATAAATGGTTTGGTAGTTCTGAAGTATCTGAAAAAAGCTATTAAGCCTCTTTTCTATTTTGCTCATATGACTAATTTGCCTTAACAGGATCTTTTCTCATGTAGAAAAGATAAGTAAACTTCAGCTCAGGAAGTATTTGTAGAATTACAGATTCTGAATTTAGGAAGGCAGAACTAATAAAATTTTATTGAACTACCTTATGTCACTTTCCTGTTTCCATTTTCTAGTCTTGTGCATTTGTTGGGTCTAACAGCACATTGGTAATGAAAAACTTCCCGTGATTCCATTATTTTCCAGTTTTATTCACTGGAAAGTGCCTGATGTCAAGATTATGTAAATAGAATGTTCAGATTCAAACACAAATAAAATGCAAAATTGTTGGTATTTTTTTTTAAATAGGTCAAACCCCAAAGAAATTTTTTTTGTAAAGTGTGGGTAGAGAAGCCATCTGTTAGGGATTTTTCAGGTAAGTAAACTGCAAAACTGACTTATAATGCTATATCTGAGATGTAAAAAAAAAAAAAAAACATTCTGTAACACAGGGCAAAAGCATGAAAGAAGTAAAATGGTAAGGCAAAATAAACAGTAGCCTTGTTGATAAGGAAACCACTCCCCTCCCCCCCCCCCAAGAAAAAGTACTCAGCATTTATCTGGGTACACAGTGTTCCCTGTTTGCCCCACCAACACATTATAATCTCTCCCAGAGTGGGGATTCTGTTTTTGCTTCTATATGCCCAGCATCTAACACAGCTCCTGGTACTTAGTGGCGTGCTTGTTGAAAGATGGTATAAAAATTTTTATGCCAGCTCTGCTCCTGCCAAGCTGTGTGACTATTTTCAAAAGAGCACTGAATTGGGCATTATACAATCCAAGTTGATGCTGCTAATACCTGACAATTACCTCCTACATTTGGCTATCTATACTAGCCAGTCTTGATTCTAAAGTCCCTTCAAAACTGCTGTTCTTTTTTGAACTCCCTATAAAAGATAGGAAAAAATATTTGGGAGAAGTAGCCACAGTGTGAAAAAAGGATAAAGAGCCATCCTCTGAATCCAGAAGACCTGAATTCTAGTCCCACTAAGGACACATATTAGCTAAAAGTCCAAGGACACATTGTTTAATTTCTTAATGCCTCTGGGCAATTCTCTAGTCATAAAAACTGCAATATAGTTGCCAATCTATGTTGTGAAAGGGAATTTCCTCTCCAGAGAGCTCTTCATACATAAAATCCCAAGTCCAGACTCCATTCTACCATCCTCCACCCCACCCCCTACACCAAAAAAAAAAATGTTCAAAGGCAGTATTTCAGAGGTTGGGGATATGAAAATAGAATATCCCTGACCCCAAGGAGCATTATCTATGGGACCTTGTCTGGTTCCCTTCCTACCTCTAGGAATTACCTATAAAATTAGGAGTCTGGACTAGTATAACATCAAAGAGGACTTGCCTCTCTTGTCTGAGAACCTGAATTTAAATTCCATCTTTGCCGAATATTATCTGTTATATTACCAGGGCAAATCACTTGGGCCTCCTTGGGAGCTGGTGGTTAGACTAAGTGACCTCTGGGGTCCCATTAGGTTCTTTACCTGTGGTCCTTTTCAAATCTAGATCCTGGCAGAAACAGGACTTCCACACAACTCCTGCTTCCATCTCCTCCAATTCAGGTAAAAAATGACTAAAAAAACTTGGGAGCTACAGAACCCACAAAATGACAGAGAGAATCTAACCTCCCGCTGAAGACAGCTTGGCAGACCAGCAGGAAGTGGCCAGAGCAGCTCTCTGGAAGCCGAGCCCAGCCCCCATACTAGTCCAAGGTTTTAGCCTCAGGGCAGCCACAACCAGCTGCCAGCTGGAGGGACTTCAGATCACCAGCAGCTGTGGTGGTTCCCAAAATTATCAACCCATAGATGCTAAGGACAAAGTGAGAGGTCAATGCAGTGTGGACTTTGGGAACAGGGAGTTTGGGAGTGGGGTCCAGCCTTTGCCCCCTGGAGGGAGAAGCAGCTGATGTGCAGCGGCCATGCACACACTGCTGTGTGGCTGCTTCAGAGCCACTGGCCTGTAGATAGTAGGGGGACAAAGTGACCACTCTGAGGGGTAATCACTCTTGCTTTAACCTGCTTGGATCTGGATTGTGGCCTAGGGTGGAGATCCTGGGGTGCATGACCAGTTTGCCAGAGCATGTGGAGGCTTCAGAGAGGGTGCCCAACTAATATCTCCAGCATTTGGGGAAACCCCAGCAATTGGGACAAAGCTCCCCTCTCTGCTAGCAGAGTTTTACTGTGGCAAAAAGCTCAAAACTCAAGTAATTGAGGGACAACATGAGCAAGCAAAGGAAGCAATGCAAGCATAGCAATCAGACTTTATACTCCTATTTTGGGGACAAAAAGGATCAAAGCATGGAACAGGAGGAAGAAAGCAAACTCAGAACTCTTGCACCAAAAGCTTCCAAGAAAAATATGACTTGGTTACAGGCCATAGAGGAGCTTAAGAAGGATTTTGAAAACCAAGTAAGAGAAGTGGAGGAAAAATTGGGAAGAGAAATGAGAATGATGCAAGAAAATTATGAAATGAGAATCAACAGCCTGACTGAAGAAAATAACACCTTAAAAAACAGATTAACTCAAATGGCAAAAGATGCTCAAAAAGGCAATGAGTAGAAGAATGCCTTAAAAAGCCAAATGTGCCAGATGGAAAAAGAATCTCAAAAGCTCACTAAAAAGAATCATTCCTTCAGAATTAGATTGGAGCAAATGGAAGCTAGCGACTTTATGAGAAATCAAGGTACTATTAAACAGATCCAAACATATGAAAAAATAGAAGGCAATGTGAAATATCCCACTTGAAAAACTACTGACCTGGAAATTTGATCCAGGAGAGATAATTTAAAAATTCTTGGACTACTTGAAAGCCATGATCAAAAAAAGAACTTAGAAATCATCCTTCAAGAAATTCTCAAGGAAAACTGCCCTGATGTTTTAGAACCAGAGGGCAAAACAGAGGTTGAAAGAATCCACCTATCACCTCCAGAAAAAGATCCCCAAAAGAAAACTCCAGGAATATTATAGCCAGATTCCAGAGTTCTCAGATCAAGGAGAAAATATTACAAGCAGCCAGGAAGAAACAATTTGAATATTGTGGAAGCACAATCAGGATAACCCAGGATCTGGCAGCTTCTACACTGAGGGATTGAAGGGCTTGGGATATGATATTCTGGAGGGCAAGGAGCTGGGATTAAAACCAAGAATCACCTACCCAGAAAAATTGAGTATCATGTTTCAGGGAAAAATATGGTTATTCAATGGAATAGAGGACTTTCAAGCATTCTTGATGAAAAAACCAGAATTGAATAGAAAAATTGACATTCAGATGTCCAGAGAAACATGAGAAGGTAAACAGGGAAAAGAAATCATAAAGAACTTGTCAAAGTTGAACTATTTACATTCCTACATGGAAAAATGATAATTGAAACTCATGAAACTTTTCTCTGTATGAGAATAGTTGAAGGGAATAGAAATGTGTGTGTATATATATGTATATATGTGTGTATGTATACATACATATATGTGTATATAGGAGGATATATGGGCATATGAATACATATGTGTGTGTATATATGTGTACAGTATACATAGATAGAGGGCACAGGACCAATTGAATAGTATAATACTTAAAATAATACTTAAATATAATACTTAAAAGGTGAAATTAAGAGGTAAGAGAGGAATATAATGAGATGAGATGGGGAGAGACAGAATGGGGTAAACTATCTCATATAGAAGAGTCAAGGGGAAACAGTTACAAAGGAGAGGAAGAACAAGATGGCAAAAGGGAATAAGTCAACCTTATTCTCATTGAATTTGGCTTAGGAAGAGAATGAAATACACACTAAATAGTGTATCTCACCATACAGGAGAGTAAGGGGGAAGGGGATAAGAGGGGGGATGATGGAGGGGAGGGCAGGCTGGGGGGGAGGGAAGTTGGAAGCACCCACTTTTGAAAAGGGACAGGATCAAAGTAGTGAATAGAACAAGTGGGAGGTGGGATAGGAGAGAGGGAAATATAGTCAGTCTTTCACAATATATCCACTATGGAAATGTTTTTCATAGCTATACATGTACAACCTATACTGAATTGCTTATCTTCCCTGTAAGGGTGGGTGAGGAGAGAGGAAGGGAAAGAATCTGGAATTCAAAGTTTTAAAATCAAATGTTTAAAAAAAAAAATATATATATATATATATATAATTATTATTTTACATGTAGCTGGGAAATAAGATATACAGGCACTGGGAAATAGAGATCCACCATGCCCTACTGGAAAGTTGGAGGGGGGTATGGGAGAAGATATGGTAGAGAGCAGGTTGGAGGAGGGGATATCCAGTGAGATCGCTATTTTGGGGTGGTGGGTAGGGGAAAAACGGGAAGAAAATTTGTAACTCAAAATCTTGTGGGGGTGGCCAGGTAGCACAGCGAGTAAGAGCACCGGCTCCAGTGTGGGATGACCTGGAAATCGAATCCCGGGCTCAGACACTCAGCACCACACCCAGAAATAACTGGCCGTGTAACCTTGAGCAAGTTACTTAATTCCGATTGCTTAAAAAAAAAAAATCTTGTGGAAATGAATGATGTAAACTAAAAATAAACATAAAATTTAATTTTAAAAAATGATGAACAGGTCAACTTCAGAAAATTCTGGAAAGACATGAAATGATACCAAGTGAAGTGATCAGAACCAGGAGAATATTGTACACAGTAATCGCCATGGAGTGCAATGATTGACTTTGGTAGACTTAGCTCTGTGCAGCGATTCAAGGATCTAAGACAACTCAAAAAATTTCATGATGGAAAATGCCATCCATATCAAGAGAAAGAACTATGGAGTCTGAATACAAAGTGAAGCATATTAATTTCTTTTGTTTTGATATGTTTCTTTGTCATGGTTTCTACCATTTGTTCTAATTCTTCTGTACACCATGACTAATGTGAAAATATGTGTAATAGGAATGCATTTTAGAGCCTATATCAGATTGCATGCCATTCTGAGGAGGGGGAAGGGGATAGAGGAAGATAAAATTTAAAATGTATGGAAGAGAAAGTTGAAAATTAAAAATAAATAAATTAATCCTATAATGCATTTAAGTCACAGCCTCTCTCAATTTCAGGGTCCTCACTGTAAAATGGGATAATAACATTTGCAGTGCCTACTGCATAGGTTTTTAAGGAAAGTGCTCTGTAAACCTTAAATCTCTGTACAAATGCCAATTCTTATTCTAATAGATTATAAGCTCCTAGAGAACAGGGTGTAAATTTATTGTTTTCCTTTTATACTTAGGAAACAGTGCAGTGTCCAGTACAAGCTGGATGCTTGTAATGGTAATTTGAAGACCTCTTTTTGTATTGGCAAGTAAGCAGGTACTTAGCACTTAGTAACTAATCAAACCTCTGTGAAAGAAACTGAAGGTGTGAACCCCTGTTCCTGACATAACAGTAAGGAGTTGGCTGAAACAGGAAATAGCCAATGCTGTGTGTATATAAAAAAAAGCCCCAGAGAGGCACAGGCAGAATTTCTTGGGACAACAGTCTGGTGGCAGAAGCTGTTCCAAAGAGGAGTCCAGGAGTCCCCCCACCCCCCACTCCCAGGCTGCATAAGGTAATTCTGATTTTTTGACTGAGCTGCGGAAGACTAAGGAAGCATGACTGGGATGCTGAGACTTTGTTTGTGGCTTGGTTGAGCCTTGAATTCCCTGAAGCAGAAATGGTGAAGGAGGTGACATGGACCAGACCCTGTGAACTTCAGTGTGAAGCAGGACCTGCCCAGAGAGCTGCACAAGGAACTGGGAGCTGTCTGCCATTGAACCCAGGTGACAGTCTGGTGAATCCAGGTAGAATCTGGCACCATGGAAGGGGATTCAGGGAATCTGAGAACAGGCCCCAAGTCAAGATGGAAAGAACTCTCCTTGGGTACTGAGTAATTATGGAACTATAGTTTACCATTGACCTGGGGTGGAGGGTCTTCCTATTCTCTAATGATTGTACTTAGTGACTGCTGAATAAGTGGCTGATTGAGTTAATTGAGTGTGTCCCATGAGTGGAAGACTTTGACTGTTGTACTTTGAGATGACTGTTCTTTGTTCTAAATAATGTGACCACTTTTGGTGAAAACAATGTGGCAACTTTAATGATAAGCTGTTGTGAATCCTATATTGTGATTTTCTGTGTTAAGCTGTAATATTGTGAATGCTGTACCTTGATTTTATGTGAATATTTTGCTTTGATTTGTTGCTGAACGAATAGAGTGTTCACTATACTGTGTAATCAGAACCTTAAAAGCTGTTCACAGTGGCATTCTTCTGGAAAGCTGCTCATGCATGGCATTACAATGCTTAATAAATGGTTATCATATTAAGTTGAATTTTGATTGATATGGCATTGAATGAGTAAATTAATTTAGGAAATGTTTACATTTTCATACTGGCTCATCCTACCAATGAGCAATTAATATTTTTCCAATTGTTCAGTTTTTGTCTTTATTTAGGTAAAGAGTTGTTTGTAGTTGTATTTATATTTGTTGATACAGCAGTTTTTCAGGTGTGTCTGACTCTTTATGAACCCTTACTATTTTATTTATATTTGTTGTTTAATTGTTTTTCAGTTGTGTCTGACTCTTTGTGATCCTTTATTTCTTATAGGAGGGGTTCACCATTTCCTTCTCCAGCTCATTTTACAGGTAAGGATACTGAGATAAAAAGGGTTAAGTGACTTGCCCAGGATCACCTAGCTAGTAAGGCCAGATCTGAACTCAGGAAGACCAGTTTTTCTGACTCCAAGACCTTGCTCTACCCACTGTATTGATGGAGTATAGGCTCTGGGAAACCCCTTGAAGATCCTTGAATCTTCCCACTTGATGAGGAATTTGCATGAGGCCATAAGCCTTTCATTATCACTAGACCCAAGCTACTTCCCACCCTTGATCCTCCCAAAATATCTATACCCAAATCTGTTACCCTTAAACTAGCCTAGCCCTCCATAGTCTTGTCATCTCCAGGTAGCCTCCAGCTACTTCCCATCCTTAATCTCTCATTACTGGAGTCTGACCTCATTTGACTCCTCCTGAAGGCCCTCCCCAAACTCCTCATCTAGACCACCCCTAAATCCTCCCCCAACCTTTCTGTATATAAACTCCATCTTGCCTCCATGAGGGAGCCAAGAATTAACTAGAGCTGAGAATTATCTAGTGCAGATTCACTCTGTGTCAGATTATTCTGGCCTGCTTGTCCAATACAAGTGTCACAGATACCTAGGCTTCTTAAGAGTCTACCCATTATGGCAAACCTTTAATAGACTTTGCTTTACTTCGGCTGAGAGAAGACAAGTCGAATTCATTTGGCAGGACCTGGCATGTTGGTATTTTGGGGTCTCGAGCACACCTAATTTAAACCCCTACATTTTATGGGGTTCCCTGACCTCAACAGTATCACCTAGTTGCCTTCTTTATTTATACATTTTTTGTGTATACCTTAGAAGGTAGTATTCTTAGTATCTTATACATTCTGTTGTATTTTAAATGGAATTTCTCTTTTTCTTCCTACTGGGTTTTATTGGGATTCTATAAAAATGCAGATGACTTGTACAGATTTATTTTATACCCAGTCTGCTAAAATTATTAACTGTTTCAAATAGTTTTTTAGTTGACTCTTTGGGGTCCTTTAAGTACACCACTGTAGTATTTGAAAAAAGTGATAATTTTTTTTTATTTACCTATGTTTATGCCTTCAATTTCTTTTCATGTTCTTATCGCTATAGAGAACATTTTTAGGATTGTGTCAAAAAGAACTGATAACAATGGACATCTTTTTTCACAATTTTAATTCACAAATTTAATGAAAAGTATTCTAGTCTATCTCTACTACATACAATAACAGCTCTTGGTTTTGGATACTACTTATTGTAAGAAAAGGTTAATTTAGTCCTGTTATCTGGCATTTTTGACAGAAATGTCAGCTGTGTTCTGTCAAAAGCTTTTTTTAAATCATTTTAATCTCATGATTTTTATTGATTTTGTTAACAATGTAATTAACTAAGTTTTAGTCATGTTAAATCAACCATGAATTCTTGATATAACTCCAATCTGGTCATAGTGTATAATTTTTGCCAAATATTGTTACAACCTCCTAGCTAATACTTAAATTACTTAAATTTTTCACATCTGGGTTCATCAGGAATATTAGTTCATAGTTTTCTTTTTTTTCTTTTGACTCTCTCTGGTTTATGTATTGAAACTCTATCTTTGTCACAGAAAGAATTTAGTAGGGTATCTTCTTTTGCTATTTTTGCAAACTTTTTATGTAATACTGGAATTAATTGTTCTTTGAATGTTCGATAGAATTCATTTGTAAATCCACCTTGTCCTGTATTTTTTTTCTCCCCCTTAGGAAATTCATTGCATTAAATTTTCTATTTCCTGTTATGTTGAGTATTTTATATTTTGTTTAAAATTCATGTATTTCACTTAAATTGTTGGTTTATTGTCATAAAGCTGGGCAAAAAATATTTCTAAATTATTATTTATTTTTTCTTAATCCTTAATAATTTTCTTCATCCATTATGAATTCTCCTTTTTCACTTCTTATGTTGGTTATTTGTTTTTCCTCTTTTTATTCAAATTAGCTAATGGTTCACCTATTTTATTGCTTTCTTTTTGGGAAAAAGTTCCTAATTTTATTCAGTGTATTTTTATTTTTGTTAATTTCATCTTTAATTTTCAGAATTTCTATTTTGTTGTTTAATTGCAATTTTAAAAATGTATTGGGTTTTCTTTTTTAACTGCATTTTCAATTCATTAATCATGTTCTTTTGTTTGTCAATAAGTTTTTCTCATTCATTATTAATTATTAAATAAAATCGAACTATAACTAGATTGATGACTGTAGAAAGTCCTTTACACCTGCATAATGTCTTTTGTTGTATTCCTGATATTGGTGCTACTTCTTTGGCTTAGAGAAGCAGGATGCTAATATGGGAAATTATCTTTCTTCTAAATTCCAATTTGAAAAGAAAATCCACAATAAATCACATGCAGTGTCACTGTTATCATTTCATTTCTTGGGAACAATACAATTACAGTTCAGTAAAGGATCATGGACTTGGGTTAACTTAGGAACATCAAAGTCTGAAATTATAAGCAATCTGAAATATGGAACACTTTTTAAAAACAAGTTCAGGTTAAAAGGCATTTGCAGATATACAGATATTAACTCTAACTCCCTACTAACAAAAATGCTACCTTTCAGAGTCTTATCGGATCTGCTTTAACTAATATGCCATTGTAATTAGCTCATTAATTGTCTGCCCACAACTGGAGCCGGGAAAGGCATTCAAAAATAGTCTGATCCCTTAGGAAGGTCAAATAGTTCCCAAGAAATTCATCTGTACAATTTACATAGTAAATTTATATAAATAGTGAAGAAGTAAAGGTCAGTCCCAATAAGAATAGGTTCCAAATGAGTAAGGTCAAAATTCAAGATTTTTTTGTTACATAGTTAACTTGGGTAAATATTTTATTCATAATTAAATGTAAAAACAAATTTAAGGGTTATCTAATTTTTTTTCCTCTAAATTACTCTAGACAACTCCCAAGCTAGTTCAGAAATCTAAGCCTATGTTTCAACACATTCCTAAGCATGTCGAGTGTGAAATAAGCTATAAAACGTTCTAAATTGAGCCAAAACAAAACAACCCCCCCCCAACAGCCCCCAAGTCACAGCCATCAGCATATGTTGCAACTGCTTTAAACAGAACGTGTCTGTTATGCAGGCCAGCAAGCGTTTCCGTCATCTCAGTATACCCTTGTCTTGGCAATGTCATGAAGACCTAAAAATACAGTGATGCCTAGATCAAAACAGAAGGACAGGCTGCACAGTATGTCAGCTTCTGAGTTCTACAGTCATTCAAAGAGCGAGCCAAACTCTCCCTGGCGTTAAAGTCACTCTTGGGATCGGTTGGGTGCTTATGGACTTGGGTAAACTTTATTTTTCAGGTAAAGACATGAAAATTTAAAGGTTAAAAAAAAAGTGAGCATACTTCCTTAAAATAAATAGTCTTTTGAGACAGTTTCAGAGTTGGTCAAGGGGACATCAAGAGAAGGAAAATTGAAAAAGAGAAACAATAAATGACTTGCCCAGGGTTACACAACTATTAAATGTCTTAAGTGGGATCTGAGCTCCAGTCTTCTTGACTTTAAAACCAGTGCTTTATATACTTTACTACCTAGCAGTAAAAAAAATTGTACTAGTCTTTTATGCCTCTTACTTTTGTCACCTTCTAGCTATCGAAGCCCTAGTTTACTCATCTGTAACATGGAGATAATACTTCTTCTCAGGACTATCATAAGTAAATAATCTCCTATAAATCAGAAAATGCTATATAAATCAGCTCAGATTAACAGTAGCTCTGTTGTTACTACTACTAATAATAATGAGACTAATGATGAAATCATTCTGTTTAGTCACTATTAATAGATCTTGTACTTTGACTTGTTTTTTTCCCTTAGTGGTTATGTATTGAAAATAATTCACCTATATTTTTACCATTGAGTACTCTTGAATATATTTGTAAGATAATTTGGCATGAAATTAGGTATTCACAGCCTGTGGTTATAGCATACAGTGAAGCTATGTGACTCCTGCAGGAACCGAACCCATAACTTTGAAATCATTACTATGTACCTCTCTATGGTCCAAATCACTACCAATGAGGGACTGAGGTACTAAGAATAAACTCTAGAAATGAAATGAGTGGAATCACAGAATTTCAGAACTGGAAGGAAACCCAAAGTCTACCTAGTCTGGCACATCTCTGAAAACCAAACCCTTCTAAAACAAAAACATTAAGTATTCATCCAGTTTTTTGTTGAAGACCTTTACTGAAGAGAGCCCCTACAATCTCCACATAGACCTGTAATGCCCTAATGCTTAGGAAGCTTTTTTCCTGACTTTTTCCCTAAATATGCCTCTTTTCAACTTTCCCTCACTGTTTCTAATTCTGTCCTTTGGAACCAAACACAAGACGTTTACTCTTAGAAATGGCATCTCTTCAAATACTTTTGAAGAATATAGCAGTAGAATAAATAGTCAAATATTCTTTAGAGTATTAGTACTTGAGCATTACAAGAGTTCTCTTTTCTTCTGAATTTTATCATACTACTTACCATTCCACTGAATATCCACCTACCATATAAAAATGAAACTACAGTCAAGACCAAAGCTCATAGGATCTATAGGGCTGTCATTTGACAGATTCTCTTCTGCAATAACTGAAAGTGTTCAGAGACATACTTTTTCACACACACTCTCCACCTTATTTGACTGAATTTTACATATTTTTTCTATGAAGAAAAGTGATGAATAGAAAGTGCTTTATAAATCTTAACACATTACATAAATGTCAGCTATTCTAAAGATTATTTTATTACTGTCCTTCTCAATGAAACAAAAGTGATACTTTCTTTTATGCATTACAGTTTATACATGAAATCTGTCCCTTTATAATTTTCTATTGCCCAGAAAATAGAATGTTACTCCAACAAATGTTTTCCTTAACTGGTTGTATCTACACCTACACCTTTGGGATTCTATTTACATATCCCTGCAAGCAATATTCTGCTATAATTCCCTTCTTTCCTAAAAAAACATATCCTCCATGATTTGTATATGGTTTTTTAATGTTCTATTTCCTCCCTAGATTCATTGATTTTCCTTTTAGGGAAGTGAAAAGTAAAACACAGTTTCAACCCTTTTTGTATCGCAATTCAAAAAGGAGTAAGAAAGAAAGATGCGCTTTTTGACTATGTGGAATACAACAAAAGCAAGTGAAAAAGAAAATTCTACTTCTTAAAGATATGGTGGGAGCACTAGGGAAAGGTTTAACAGAAATTTATTAAAACCAATCTACATATTTATTTTTACTGTAAACATTTAGAAAATTTTAATAAAATATCTGAACAAAACTGGCCTTTTGTCCACACGTAGCTTCATCCTATCAATAACCACTAATCATCAAAGAACTGTATGAAATGAAGGTGCTATGTTTAATGATTCTATTAAATCTGCTTTTTATTAAAATAATTTTTAAACACCACAGAAGGCATTCCCTTCTCTGCCGTCCTTTGTCTTGCCTACATTTTTTTTCTTCCTTAAGTTGCTTTTGTTAAATTAGTTTTCAGTCAAGTCTGATTCTCCATGACCCAATTTGGGGTTTTCTTGGCAAAGATACTAGAGTGGTTTGATATTTCTTTCTCTAACTCATTCATTATACAGATGAGGAACTGAGGCAGAGTTAAGTGATTTTCTCAGGGTCACACAGCTAGTAAGTCTCTGGGCTAAGACTTGATCTCATGAAGATGAGTCTTCCTGATTCTAAAACCAATGGTCTATCTACCATGCTATCTTATACCATAAAAGGAAGATACAAATAGAAATTAAAAGATCATGTAATCCAGGTTTCTAGTCAAGCCTGGAGCATTTTACCTGAGACCATAGTAAGTGGTGGGGAGAACGCACTATCTGCTTGTATGAGTGGTAGAGTTGGTATGAGAGTTTTGAAAAGTGGAAACATTGTTCAGCCTTTTAAGAGACAGACACACATGTGGATACAGACTCTCTTTGGGACAAACTTCAGAGAGGGGGGAAAACAAAGCAAAACAAATATCCTCTTAAAGACATGCATGGGAAGTCAGCTCATGTGCATGATTACCTTCCTATAGACTTCAGGTGATACTATCTGGCTGTCTCTCTGGGTTGACTGGAAATCCCATATCTCTCTAAAGAGTCATTCTCTCGTATATTTTCTGATATATTTAATCTATAGAATTTCTCTGACTTTTGTTTGCTATTTGCTCAGATAAATGGGTTTGATTTCTATTCACTATTTGTTGTAGTCTTTTGTGTAATTAGCATTTGGTGGGAAGGAACCAAGCAAATTAATATTAGCTTAAGAGACAGTGACCAAGAAAGCATCTTTTTATTCTGAATTAATCATGTCCTTAGACCAGCAATATTTAGAGAGACAGACTGATATAATTTTAGTCCATTAGTCTTTTCTCAGAGGAGAACAGAGTTGTTACCCCCATAGCTTCTTATCCTGCTCCCCTCAAGGCAGTAATCTCAATATTCCCTGGAGAGGAATGGGCACAATTCCAGGGATATCTAAAAATGGTTTCCCTCAAGCTGAGAGTCTATATGTTCATTCATCCCACAAAGACATAACTATTTTACATAGGGAGCACACATTTTACAATTACATTGGAAGAAAGATGTCACAGTACATTGGGAAGCATTCTCAGAGATAGAAGACCCATTTGGATTAAAGTCTCAGTGAATATCCTTCCTAAATGCGCAATCATGGACAAGTCATTTCTCTGACCATCTGCTTCTTCATCCATATAATGAGGATAACATTTTGGCTACCTCCTAGGGTAGTTCTGAAGGAATTAAAAAAGGTGTTTTGTAAATTTTATTGTGTTATTCCTCAAGCAAACTAGTAACTGTACTATTACAGAAAATAACTCAACATAAAGGATGCCTTCTGAATTATCATAGGACTACAAGATTTAGAGATAGGCTGGGTCTTTAGTCATCTGGCTCAGGTTCCTCATCCTATAGATAACCAAGGTGAGGCTCACCAAGGAAAAGGAAGTGACTCAGTAGCTCACAAAGCTATTAAATGGCAGAATCAGGATGCATACTCAGGGCTCTTTTTTAAATAGTGTTTTTGAGATGGAGAAATAAACTAGAAGACCAATGCCACAATCTGATTCTGACGTCTCTGCTGAGTTATGAGTGATCCAACAAAGATATAGAACTGAAAGCACCCATTAGGTTGTGTGGAATATTTGTGTATGTGTATGTGTGTGTGTGTGTGTGTGTGTGTGTCTGTGAGAGAGAGAGAGAGAGAGAGAGAGAGAGA
>NW_027185884.1:509763-552395 GCF_028583685.1 Petaurus breviceps papuanus | reverse complement strand
GAGAGAGAGAGAGAGAGAGAGAGAGAGAGAGAGAGAGAGAGAGACTGAGACAGACAGAGACAGAGACAGACAGAGAGACACAGAGAGAGAAAGAGAGAGAGAGAGATATTGGGGCAAGGGCCAAAGAGTATATGTTGCAAGTGATTTGAGAAATACTTTGCTACTTAGGAATCCAGGACCTGAGTAATTTAGGATCCACACACCATGTGCAAAAGCAACTCATAGTTCAGAGGCCATAAGATGAGTATCTCTCAGGGACAGACAGGATAGCTGAGGACAGAGCAGGAAGTTCTGGCAAGGCAAGCATTCCTCCTCACACTGTACAATACCTCTAGGCACTTTCCTTACTTGTGAAGAGGCCCTAGCAGATGGAAAAGTCACATTTTCTGTACTTTAGAGGAAATATGATCTTTGATATTTCAAAATTATACTCTATTAAGTATAGTAGTTAAAGTTATCACGGTATCTCTTAGGGATGTAAAATATTAGGGCATTTTTTGTGAAAATGTGCAGAGGAAAGTTTTCAGTTCCATCTAATTCATCTTCTACCCTACAACATACACAAAAAGGAGTCATATGGACTTCTCTTGAAGACCTCTACTGTTGAGCAGTTCACTACTTTTCAAAACTTCATTTTGCATTTCCATAGCTCTAATAGTCAAAAGGTTTTTCTTTATATCAAATTTAAATGACTCTCTCAAATTTCTCTTACAAATTTCTTCTGCAGAAAATCCCAGTACATTGGGAACACTGAAGGATCATCTTTCATGTTTCCTGTGAAGGATACAACCTCCCTGGATTTAAGAACTGATAAAAATTTGGGGGTCAAGGTGACAGAATGAAGTGCTGAATTCCACCCATTGCTAGTAGTTAGCATTTCCTAACTCAAAATCTTTGCATGGGAAAAATACAGTATCTCCATAGCTGATACATTCCCTTCATTTCATGTATTTTGTAAGGAGAGGGTGCAGAGTTGGAAGATTTCCCTTTACTAGATACATGCAAGCTGTTGCGTGTAAATATGTCTCTATATTATATAACAACAGCTGTTGCTCTGGAAATAAGTTAACTCCATGCTTTCCAAAATAAAACTAGATTTCACTTACAGTCTAGACTTCATACCTCTCATAAATTCATAACTTCTTACCTTTTGATTTTTCCTACAAAATGGCACTTCATCCATCAATTGGTCTCTCAGTTTTATACCAGTAAGAGGAATTATATTGCAATAATTACGAGTCATATATCTTTGTGAATGGAAATACAGAGTGGAAAAAAAAGAATGAAATCACTCAAATGTCATTTCACAAATATCTAGAGCATCTAACTTTTTGTACTTGTCAAGTATAGAAGAAATCAAATAAAATTTGAGCATTAGACAAATTGTCTAAGAAAACCAATTACAGGTTCTAAGACCACTAGATTTAATAATAATAATAATGCATTTATATAGTCCTTTATAAATATTACCTCATTTTTTCCTCACACCAACCCAGGAAAATAGGTGCTATTATCATTCCCATTTTGCAGTTGAGCAAGCTGAGACAAGCAATGGTTAAGTGACTTGCCTAGGGTCACATAGCTAACAGGTGTCAGACTGATTATGAACTCAGGTTTCTTGACTCAAGATCCAGCATTCTATCATCTGCACTGGCTAAGATTGCTGAAATGTCTTGTGAATTTTAAAAGTCATATCTTTTAATGCCTGACGTTGACAAAACAAAGGGAAATAAAGAGGAGAGAAATTATTTAAATATGTAGGTCAAGGAATTTTTTGTCTGTTTCCTATATGTAAGACAAACCTAATCTAAAAATTAATGTGCTACTAAACAACATACAATTTATAAATAAGTGACTTTCTAAAAGCTCAGAGTTAGAATTAGCCTTCAAGGTCATCTAATTCAATCCTCTCATATATAGAGAGAAGTAAAAGGCCAAGGAAGGTTAAATGCCCTGTCTTAGGTCACACAGACAATAAACTACAGAGATGAGAATCAAACCTAGGTCCTATCATTCCAAACCCATTATGCTATACTACCCTTTCTCCCATTTACAAGTGGTTATTTGGAACTCAGAATGTTTTTACTTTAAGACCTGGTTATAAAAGGTAGTTGGCTTTCCAAAATCATCAGTAATATAGCTGAAACTCTGAGATTTTATATTAAAATAGCAGCAAAAAATACAACTACAATAACTAAGCCTTAAAAAAGACTGAAAATGAAATGAAGAAATAATGGTTGTTTGAGGATTTGAGTCAGTTCCTTACTCTCTGGACTTCTCCAGCTCAGCCCCAAAAACCTTCTCATACTTGGAGAACTCTTACAGTGTCTTCCTTTGGTTGGTGAGTCTCCTTTTGCTGTCTCCATGTCAGGAAGTACCCAAACCAACCTTGCTGACTTCTTGGCTGGCTAAGGTCCTGACTCTCTGGACTACTTTTCCAGTCTGCCTTCCCCCCACTATCCCTCAACTCCCTTTTCAGCTCCTATGTATACAGTCTTCACTCGTTAGAATATAAACACTTTGAAAGTAGGAATTGCCTTTCTTTTTAATTGTATCTGTATTTCCAGCATTTAGCATAGGGCTGTTACATAGTCAAGTTTAATAAATGCTTTATCTAATTTAATCTCTGTTTTAATGACAGTACTCGATGAAAAGCAGGTTTAATTAGGAGAAAATGAGAAGGAAGATGAAGTCTTATGCAGAGCTACTTAGGTGGATTGTGTTTGGGGCATGTTCAAGGATTTTCAAAGTAGATGATACCAGTTCTTATTATGCCTGCTTTCTAATCAGAATATACAATTCTCCTTTTCCTTCTTCCAGATATCAACAGTACAGCACTCTCTCATGCTTATCAGTGAGGACTAGGGTCATTTGGGGGGTTCACATATTGAAAAGATGAAATTTAAATCTCATATTCCTTCCTTTCTCTCTTCCCATTCTTGGTCAGTTATTTCAGGAAAATTCCTCTAACTCTCTCTCTCTCTTCCATAAAGAGGAAAGATTGCCTGAAGGGAAGGATCAACATAGGAGAGAAGCTGGAAGTCAAATATATTCATGATTCTCCTGGAATGAGAATTGGCAAGAGGGATTCGGCAAGGAGAAGGGTCTGAATTGGACAATTCTGTCAGTTCCTTTAAAGAGGACAAGGATGATGAATGATATACATCAGTAGAGAAAGAAGTGAACAAATATCCATTTGCAAATTACTTGCACGTTACTTGTGGACTCCAGTATTACATACTGGTTGAATAGTATACTATCATCCCCATTGCCAATAATGCCTCCACATATTATTCTGATTCTGTATATCTAAAAAGAAAAGTTAAAGAATGCTTTGCATTTTAATAAATTAATATATGTAGCACTTTGGGGTTTACAAAGTATCATCAATAACCTTATGAGACAAGTAGTGAAAATATTAATTGCTTTAGAGTTGGAGGGCCCGGATTCAAATTCCACTTCTCATATTTAATAACTCTGTGACCTTAGGCAAGTTAATTAACCTTTCTTCAATTAACCTCATTGACCTCATCTTTAAAATAAAGGAGGGAGGCGGACTAAATGGCTTCTGAGGTAGGTCCCTTCCAGTTCTAGATATACAGAATTATATTTTACAGATGTTAAAATTAAAGCAGAGATCAAGTGATTTTCTCAGGGACATGCAGACAGCACTGACCTAGGCTTCTAACTAAAATCACAGGATCACAAATCTAAAGCAGGAAAGAACCTCAGGGACAATATAACCTGAATCCTTCATTTTCGAAATAAGGAATTTTAGGTCATAATTAAGTGACTTGCCCAAGGTCATGCCAGTTGTCTTATGACTCTAAGATTGTGCTATTTTTTTGAGCACATATAACTTCTGAAACTCTTACACTAAGACTTCACATTCCTTGTGAAGGAATTCGATCAATCAGTTGATATTTATTAAGTGTGTACTATGAGTCAGGCATTGTGCTAAGTGCTAAGGATCCAAAAAAGGCAAAAGATAATCCCTGTCTTCAGAAAACTTACAATCTGACAAGAGACAACATACAGACAACTATCTACAGAGCAAGCTTCATACAGGATGAATCTGACATGATTACAGAGGGAAGGCTTCCCATAGAAGGTAAAATCTTAGTTGAGACTCAAAGGAATCAGGGAGGTCAGTGTTCGAAGTAGAGAAGGGAGAACATTATGGGCATGGGGACAGCCAGAAAAGATGCCCAGAACTGAGAGATGAAGCCTCTTGTTTGTAGAAGAGCCAAGAGGCCAGTGTCACTGGATCAAAAAGTATGTATTAGCAACCTTTTTAGGACATTTTATTCCAAAGTGACATAATAAACAAATTGTAGCATGTCTACAGATGGTGTAAAGTAGGGTAAATGACATAAATGCAGTTCAAAAAGAGGGGAAGGGGTGAATACCATGAGAATATAGGAAGCCAACTTCTGCATCTGGAGGTGCACATTTCCTGGTTTTATAGTCGCTGGTAGATTTTTATCACCCATACTTCCATTTTCTATTGGCTGTGATGCTGACTGACACTTGGTACCAAGGGTCTTCCCTTCCTCTTTCATAGTTCTTGTTTATTATTCAGTCCTTTCAGTCATGTCTGACTTACTAGTTGTTTGCCATTTCCTTCTCCAGCTCTTTTATGGATGAGGAACTGAGGGAAACAGGGTTAAGTGACTTGGTCAGGGTCACACAGCTAGTAAGTATCTGAGGCCAGATTTTAACTCAGGAAGATGAATTTTCCTGACTTCAGGCCCAGCACTCTATCCACAATGCCACCTAGCTACCCTCATACTTCTTATAGTTTCTCTCACATAAAGAAACTTCTTGTAAAACCAGGGAGAAGAGTCACACGCTACTCTCTTTCATGGGAAGCATTTGCCTACCATTAGCAGGCACTGTTATTGTAAACTGCCAATCAATCCTTAGAGGCACATGGTGCTTTCAAGAATGAACGTGCAGAGAACATAAAATAACAGCAACTGTAAAAGGGATTTTTATAAAATTACAGTTTTGAAGCTGCAACCTATAACTGTAAAAAGTTGATCACGCCAGCATGAGTGATGATGTGAGAAAACTTAGAATGCCGCTCTATGAGTGACACACAAAACTGAACGCTGAAATTAAGCCCAGGCTAGAAACACATATAACAAGCCAGTGAAGAACCAGGAACTGATACTGCTGTTGTATAAGCCTGCAAGTATGACAACATCTATATAATACCAAACATCTGGATAAACAGCAAACATTTCAGTCAATCATCCAGATGTTTCTAACCGCCCAGATATTTGATGTTCTATAAACAAAACATCTGGATGACTGACTGAATTTTTCACTTTCTATCTGAGCATTTCAGTGTTGTGTATACACAATTTGTTTCTACAATCAAAGCATAACAAAAGGTTGCTGAAATGTCTTGTGAATTTAAGGAATGTATACACTGAATTCAGTACATATCCACACATAATCTTCATAAATAAAAACCAGCTTTTCTCAAAGTTATCTGATTTGCCCAAGAAGACAATTCCAGGTTCACCAACCCTCTGATGCAACCCTGGACAAGTCTCTGATGTGTCATTTTCTATTTGGATTGGACCTGTGATTTTGTTGGTAGAGTGAGTTCCCTTTATGAAGGAAGCTCAGTAACTTTTAATCTTAAAAAGTTGCCTGAAGCACTAAAAATTTTAATAACTCCCCCAGAGTCACACAAGAAGTATATATAATGAGTGGGACTTGAAACCAGGTCCTCTGATACATAAGGTAGGCCATCTATCTACTAACCCACAGATACCTCTGTTCCTCACTTGAATAACTTAAACTGCATTATATTTGGAATCAAATTTTAATTGCTTTTTAGGTTGCTTAAAACTGTCATATCCATTGGTGCTTCTCCCCACACATAACATTTTGCCTGAATTTCTTTAATTGGTAGAGAAAAATAGCTTGTTTCTGAAATAACTGTTTTACTTATTGAACAAAGAATCGGGGAAGTGGAGAAGGCTTCAGAGTTCACCTAGTCCAATCTGTACCTAAAGGTTATATCCTTCCTACAGTGGCCCTGAGCAGACATCAGAAAGTCAATGCTGAAGAAATCGTGTTCTCTAAAAGTAACCCATTCAAACTTTAGGATATTTCTGATTTTCAAGAAGTCAGTCTTTATATATTGAGCAATGCCTCTCTGAAATGTCTTTTAGTCCAATATTATTATCCACATGATAATAATGATTATTGACAACAACAATAATCATATAAATAGTGAGCATTTATAGAGCACCTACTAGATGTTGTGCTAAGCTCTTTACAAATGTCCTCTCTTAATCCTTACAATAACCCTGCAAGGTAGGTATTATTTGTATCTTCATTTTACAGATGAGGAAACTGAAGCAAAAAGAAGTTAAGTGATTTGTCTAAGCTATTAGGTGTCCGAGGCTGAATTTCAATTCAAGTCTTCTTGATTCCAGGTCCAGCACTCTATCCACTTTGCCATCTAACTGAAAAGCTGTTAAATAACTTACCTGTATAGTCATACAGAACCATGTACTAAAACCATGTCTTCCGGCATGAAATCTAATACTCTTTCCATTATACCATGTAGAGTCATGTCATTCCCATCTTGTATTTATAATCAGTTAATAAGCATTTATTAAATGCTTACTAATGGCAGGCACTAGGGATAAAAAAGGCAAAAATAGTCCCTGCCTTCAAGAAGCTTACATTCTAATATAACAATATATAAATAAATTGTTAAGTATGGGGGGGGGGGGACAGACAAAAATGAGAGAGGGAGGAGGGGGGGGGGGGGGGGGGGGGAAAGAAAGGGGGGGGGAAGAGAGAGAGAGAGAGAGAGAAGGAGGGAGACGGAAAGAGAGGAAGACAGAGAAGATTTGATATAACAAAAAAAAAAGGAGGGGAAGAGGACCTGGTTTTTAGTGGTTTTGCCACTAATTAGCTGTTACAGTGGGTGTAGTACTTAACTTTTCTGTGCCTCAGTCTCCTCTTCTGTAAAATGAGGAAGTTGGACCAGATCTCTAAAACACCTTCCAGCTCTAAAATGCTGTGATTCATTCCAAAATAATTGTTTCAGAACAAAGTAGGATACTGTTATTTTTAGCCTGTTTCAATACTAGCGAATTGAAGCATATTATTTGCAAAGACTAGGGAGGACACAATGGCATGCTGCAAATAATTTGCCATGCTTATGTACTCTCATTTTTGCAAATAATCCCTTTCACTTTGCCAATGATAAGTCAGCCCATACATAATGCTCTCCAAAGAGAACATAAAACTCACAAAATGATTGGGTAGCTAAGTAATAGAGTGCAAGATTATACACGTTGTGACATTATTTAAGAGTAACAAGAATCACAGAACAATACTTAATTCCAATTAGACAGTACAGTTTTAGAATGGCATGTATATGCTCTTCACAGCTAAAGTGAAAAACAAATCACACACAACCAAAACATAAGGTCAGATGTCTGGGTACGCAGTGACGAAAAGAATAAAGTCAGCCTATGCAATTATGTCTCAGGTAGAATTCTGTTGTCACAACAAAATGTTCTTCATTCTTCCCAGCATTCCTGAGAGTTTTGAATATAGATTTGATGAAGTTGCTGTAAGTGATGAAGGAGTTACTTACGGGTGTGCCAGAGATGGGTCTGATTATAAAAAATGTGGAATATAGTTTTGTCATTAGATCCAAAAAATGACATAGTAATTATACGTGGAGCTACATAATAATTCTAAGTATAATTGCAGTGCAATTTCTTCTGACATGTATTTACTATCCATCTACACTATAATTATTATGCATGGATTATGTTACCTTGTTTTTCACGCTCTCCACTATTCCTTTTAGGTAAAGACTTTTCCCCCCCAATATTGAGACTTCCATTCTAATTGTAAACTCTACACAATACCTCTCCTGTATGCGGACCTAAACAAATTATTAATTATAATATTAATAATCATAGTAAAATAATAATAGCATGCATAGCCAACTCTCTGGGGCTGCAACCCTTCATTATTTTAGAGTTTGCTTATAAAAGGAAGACTGGCAAGCGAGTGGTGTCTTTTTTTTAATAATAGGAAAGCATTTGTTCTATTCTTCCCCATTCTTCCTCTCATTAGCGAGAGAGTTCATACCATATCCACGTTCATGGAAGTAGGCTCTAATTAGTGTATGTAAGGAAATTTCATGTGCTCTCACAATAGGGTGGAGAATCATCTTCCATATATATGAAGGGCATGAATATATATAGCGTATGTATACCAAGGCCACAGTGACAGAAAAAAAAAAGACAGAATTTTGTGATGAGGCAGATAAACAGAACTCCCAAATTTATATATCATCTTTTCTGTCCTTTTAATTTGTTCATATTTTTTCTCTTTTCAGTCTGTTCCTGTGAATTAGTTAGGAAGCTAGGTGGCACAGTGGATAGAGTGTGAAGTCTGGAGTCAGAAAGACCTGAGTTCAAATCCAGCTTGACACTTACTAGCCATGTGACCCTGGGCAAATTACTTAATCCTGTTTGCCTCAGTTTCCTCATCTATAAAATGAGCTGGAGAAGGAAATGGCAAACCACTCCAGTATCTTTGCTAAGAAAACCCCAAAGGGCTCACAAAGAGTCAGAAACAACTGAAAAATGACTAAACAACAACATCAAAAATCTTATCTCCTATCACTACTGTATAAGTTCTGTGAGGTCAGAAAACATGTCCTATTTGTCACTGCAGAATAGTGAAAAGGTGAAGGATCTGGGTTCGAATTGCTCCTCTGACAGATGAAGAGGGAAGGTGAAAACAATTCTCCAGTGAATAAAAGATGATATCTAAATTTATAATTTCTAAATTTCATGTTTTCAAATTATCTTTGTTTAGAAGGAAAAGAAGACTTTTCTGTGAAAAGGAAGCTTCTGTGAAACTAGATCACCCCTGGTATTTCCTATCCAATGTGTAATGGGATCAACAACCTGAATTCCCAAACCATGAAAGTAGGAAAGAATTAGAGTTGATAAGAGCAGACTAAGAGATAGTTGAGTGGAGATAAAATTATTCTTCAGTAATTTCAGTAGTGTCTGACTATGAACCCATTGGGGGTTTTCTTGGCACAGAAACTGGAGTGGTTTGCTATTTCCTTCTCTAGCTCATTTTACAGTTGAGGAAACTGAAGCACACAGGGTTAAGTAGCTTGCCCAGAGTCACACAGCTATTAAGTGTCTGAGGCTGAATTTGAACTCAGGTCCTTCTGACTCCACAGCTGGCACTCTATCCACTGCATTGCTTAGCTGAATTGTCTCTACCCCTCCACCCCACCTACAGTTAGACAGTCAACTCTTCTTTTAATTTGAACCTTTTTTGTTTTCTATCAAGCTAAATCACATTCAACTTACAGAAAAATTCTCGGATGGTGAAATTCTTTGAGAGTGGACAAAATAAAAGAAGGGGATTTTGTAGCAGAATATATTCTTTATTTTTTGTCAAAATATACTGAGAAAAAGGGAGTATCAGATATGAGTATTGGGATTTCCAAAATAAAATTTTTCTTGTAATCTCCATAATTCTGAGTAATTTCAGGTGATTAACTTGGTAATCCAATTTCCTGAACTAATGTCAGTCCTGTTTTCCAATCATTTATCTAGAGTTACCACTCCCTTCACCATTCTGACTCATAGGTGGCTAGTAGACCCTCTCTGGACTTGCTTACTAGCCCCACTCCTGGGTATAGAAGTAACAAGATACAATCACTGCACGTGGAAGACACTCAACAAATGCTGAGTGATTAAGAGAGTTAGAGAATTTTCCCTGCATTTTCCCAGCTTTTCATTTTCCCACAGAAGTCTCACAGGAAAACACAACAGAGACAAATAAGGTAAGAATGGGGCAAGGCAGGAACCAAGATTGACTGATGAGCCCATAGCCAGAAGAAGAGTAACAGGGATGATTTAGAGCCAGAAATCTTGGAGAGTGGACATGAAAACGAATGAGTTGGGCTGTGGCAAGAGAGAGATTCAAGGAGTTTTCTGAGTTCAAGCTGGGGCTGTGCTTAGAGCTAAAGACTTAAGGGAACAGGGCGTGGTTGAGTCAGGGAAAACATAATTCAGCATCCTTGGCTTTCCAGTCAAGTGGTCTGAAAAATTGTAAGGAAAGGGGTCAGATAGGTGAGGGTCTGCTAAATTGTGTTAATATGGTGACATAAAAATCTACTTATTTAGGAGTGAAAATGTCTCACCCAATATGGAAAAGAGCTCATATAGTAGGGAGATAATGTTGGATGCTTAAAGAAAGACTAATAGAATAAATAAATGCCTGAAGAAGGAAAGAAAGGAGAGAAAGAGAAAGAGAGAGACATGGAAAGGGGGGGGGGAGGGGGGGGAGAGGGAGGGGGAGAGAGAGAGAGACAGAGAGAGAGAGAGAGAGAGAGAGAGAGAGGAAGAAATAAAGAAAAAAAGAAAGTGCCGAATGTAGGAGTCAGTAATTATGTGACATTTGGCAAATCACTTAATTTATCTGAGCTACAGTATCCTCAACTGTGAAATGAGATCTCTCGACTATCTCACAAGGATTGTTGTGGCAACTAAATGAATCACGTACATAAAACCAGAAAGTGGTGGGGGCTATAAGAAATCTTTTTTTTATGCTGTTGTTCAGCTGTTTTCAGTTGTGTCCAACTCTTTATGGCCCCATGTAAGGATTATCTGGAAGAGATAATGGAGGGATTTGCCATTTCCCTCTCCAGCTTATTTTACAGATGAGAAAACTGAGGCAAACAGGGCCAAGTGACTTGCCCAGGGTCACCTTGGTAGTAAATGTCTGAGGCCAGATTTAAATTCAGAAAGAGGAGTCTTCCTAACTCCAGGCCCAATGCTCTATTCACTGCACTAGCTACTTTATCATACAGTAGGACAGTTTATAAAAGTTGGTAGCTGTATGTCTTTGGATAAGTTATTCTGAAGCATAGAAATGTGTTCAGTAGCTTTATGCAGGGATAATAGAAAGCTGCTATGATCCAAGGGAAAGTGTACTGGATTTTGAGTCAGAGAGCCTGAGTTCAAATCTTGCCTCCAACACTGTTTTTTTACTTTTATTATTTCTACTTTCATGACATTTGTCATGTTTCCCCTTTTCTCTATACACACAGTTATTGCCCTCATTCAGGATCTGGCCCCTTCTAGCCTAAACTATTAAATAAATTCTAATTGACTTCCTTTCTTCAAGTGTCTTCCCCATTCCAAGGTATTCTCCACTCAGCATGCGGCAGCATCACTACTACCCTCCCTCATTCAATAACCTCTAGTAGCTCCCTCTTACTTCCAGGGTCAAATGAAAAAAAAAATGCTCTGTTGGCATTTAAAACTCTTCAGAGCCTGGCTCCTTTCAACCTTTATAAGGTTTTCCTGCTTTACTCCCCACCACAGACTCTTACAATCCAACTACACAGACCTATCCGTTGTTCTTCACACTCTCTCTCTCCTCTCTCTGCCTTCGCACTGGTAGGTCCCCATGCCTAACACGCTCTCTCCTCAGCTTCCCTGGTTTCCTACAAGTCTCAGGTCACATTTGACCTTCTTCAAAGGACTTTTCCCTTTTAATTCTAATAAGTTTCTCTGATAATATTTTCAATCTACTATATGTGCATATACATACATATGTATATACACATATGTTTGCATGTTGTATGTATCTAGTTCTTTAGTTATTTTTTTCTCTTCTGCTTTATAACATGAACTACTTGAGGGCAGGAACTGTTGCCTTTCTTTTTTTTCACAGAACTTAGCACAGTGCCCATCACACAGTTGTGTTTGCCCTTTGTTTTCGAAGAGGAAATGACATCAGGGAAATGATGACATGACTTGCAGCTGACTTTGATTTGAGTGAGGGAGGACTGTGCAGGGTCACCAGCCTCACTTTCTCCTCCAGAGCCATCTGGGTCTGGTGGCCCAATATTCATCAAGATGACTACAGATGGCCCAGGATGCAATGGGTGACCCTGGTCCTTTTAGGCTAAGGCCTTTTCAGGTTCTCATTTTGAGTGAGTTATCACCCATTCAGTGAATTCAGTGAGGGGTGTCTATCTCAGGTTTGCTGATCAAAGAGAAACACTTACTGTTGACATTTACTCTGAGCCAGGGAGACCCAAAATATAGCCATTAAGTGGTGCTTGGGCAAGAACCTATTGTGGTACAATCTAGGAGCTCCAAGTTAGACTGCCTACCTTGCACAGCCCCCCCTCACTTAAATGAAGTCATCTGTAAGTCATGTCATCATTTCCCTGATGCCCTGGTCCTCTCCAAAAAGGACAAACACAACCTGTAAGTAGTCCAAGCTGCTTGAATAGAGACCCACATAGTTGGGTAATTCAGCTGGTCCTCTCCCTATTCCTTCCCACTTTTATTTTTTTGGGTCTTCCCTTCCCACTTTGATTTTTTCTTTCTTTTTTTTTTTTTTAATTAAAGGGGCCATCCCTTGACTCACTTCTTAGAGAGGCCTATTCATTCAATGGGCATTACCTCACTCAAAGTGAGAACCTTAAAAAGCCTTAGCCTCCCACTGCATCCTTGGCCATCTCCAGTAGACCTGATGAATATCAGGCCACCAGACCAAGATGGCTCTGGAGGGGAAAGTGAGGCTGGTGACCTTGCACAGCCTTCCCTCACTTAAATCAAAGTCAATTGCAAGTCTTGTCATCATTTCCTTGATGTCATGGTCCTCTTCAAAAACAAAAGACAAACACAACCTGTGAGTAGTCAGAGCTGCCTGTTACCCAGCCAGTTGGGTAACTCAGCTGACCCTCTCTTTCTCCTCCTCTCCAAAGGAAGGTAAAATTTTGATGGCTTGAAGCTGCCCAGTTAACTTGGGGTTTCCTGGTTAGATTCCTTTTTTTCCTTCCTTCCTTTCCTCCTTCCTTCCATCTTTTCTCTTTTCTCACACACCAAACCTTAAACCCATTTCATTCTATCACACCATAAACACTTGATAAACGATTCTTGACTGATTGTATGGCCTGGGGCATATGTCACTTAAGCTCCCAGGCTGCCAATTTCCTCCTGTGTAAAATAAGGGTTCTGGACTAGATGACTTCCTGGTCCCTTCCATCTCTAAGTGCATTGCCTTGGGCTCCCAGGCCTCCACTCTACCATCACCTAATTTATAAACAGATATGCTATTTAGTGAGGTGGTGAAATGGATAGAGTATAGAGCCTAAAGTCAGGAATACCTAAATCAAATCTTGCCTCAGGCACTTCCTAGGTGTTCCACCCTGGGCAAGTCACTTAATCCTGTCTGCCTCATTTTCCTCATCTGTAAAATGAGCTGGAGAAGGAAATGGCCAACCACTCCAGTATCTTTGCCAAGAAAACCTCAAATGGGGTCATGAAGAGCTGGAAACAACTAAATAACAAATACGATTCTGGCAATCGTGGAGCAGGACAGAGATGTCTCTTTGTTCAAAGGTAAAAATAATAATACTGAAAGGAGAAAAAGGAAAGATGAAAGAGAAACATTTTTTTAAAATGTCCCCCAGTTTCCACAATAGGGTACTTGCCAGCTCCATGAGTCCCTGCTTTACTACTGATTGCATTAACCTTATAATTCATGTTCCATGAGTACAAACCCTGTTGTTCTACCTGAACTAGACTGAAAGCACTGAGTTGACCGAATTGCAAATCCTTCTGAAGGAACCTTGTAAGATGTGCCACATACTGTAGAGCCCAGGCTACTTTCTGGTGGTGTATTAGCTGCTCTGAGATATATAACTCTTTTAGCCCATGGAAAGTATCAGTTTTATACTGAGACAAGAAGAGGCATCAGTACATTTATCTTTGTGGGTGGCATGGCAAACAAATGGTGCTTTAATAAATCCTTTCACATTGACTTACTTAAGGCAATGTGACTACTTCCTATAATGGCCTTGGAGTGGGTTACCTTCTAAGTGTCACACTTTCTGGTCAGGGCCCTACACAATTACCCAAGTGATCCAGGCTCTGCTTAGATGAGTAACTATTGATACTTTGGCTTAGCCAGAGATTAATTTATGCCAAGGATAGATAGCTTGTGATTCTTCAGAACTGTGTGTACAGTGTTTGAAGCAAGCATGAGGAAAAAAAAAAGGAACTGACATTAAGTGTTGTATTGATGTTATCATTAAATGCAGTGCTTCATCCTTTGAAAGAAAAGTGATATCTTAGTGTTTAGACAAAACCGATTTTACATATAAATGAATAAATGGATGGATAATGTAAACATTTGTCAAGTCTATTCAGTATGAAAGTGAATTAGGCATTACAATTTTGAAAATAAAAATATTATGGCCTTCACTGATGACATTGGTGAATTCTGGCTTGGTCTCTTGGTCAGACTGACCAGCCTTGATTTATGCATCGACTGAATCAGGCTGACAGTTTAGGAGACCTAGGAAGTTTCTATACTTTCCCTGAAACTCACTAGATGAGATCATATAGACACAAAGGAATCTATGTAAGTATATCTTCTAGTTAATTACTCTGACAATCAATTGGGATAAGTTATGCCACTTGCACCAAACTTTTAGAGATAAGACAGAAAAACATCACTTTCATGAGTAGCTAAACAACCAATTGTTTATTGTAATATTGTAATATAAATTCAAAAACGTGACATTTTTATAAAATAAGCCATCTTAATTTAGGGATGAATTTTTGTGTATTCTTAAATTTTTTTTTTAAGAGAAGCCGCTTTTCCGACTGTCAAAACATTTCAAAAGAATTTCAATAATAGAAAATAGCAAAAGAATACTATTAGATTTTGAGCTGGAGGAAAACTCAGGGATCATCTGGTCTAACCTCCTCAGTTTACAGATGAGGAAACTGAGGCTTGTCAAGGTAAAAGTCTTTTGCCCAAGGAGACTCAGGTAGTAAACTGCAGAACTAGAACAAGGTCCCCTGATTTCATATCCTTCCATAGCAGTTAATAGAAGACACAAGAATCTGTTAAATATCATTGCATATATATATATAAGTTTGTGACCTATTTATGGGGGGAGAAAATGCTTAACTTCAGCTCATTAAATGGTTTTTTAAAAAATGAACTACAATCTCTCTGATCCAACATTAGTCCAGGTAAGTATTCTTTAAAGCAAGCATTCCAAGAAAACGAAGTACTTACTGACTGCAGAGTCATAGGAGGTCGAATTGTGCTCATCTCTCAGGAAGGGATATGGGGAGAGGTAAGCATGTGTACAGTTCTTAGATGGTGATTGATTTGCTAGAAATGAAACAGAATTTTTAAAAAGCCTGTGTTATTAAGGAGATGAAATGTTGTTGTTTATAATAAAGAATGGCTTTGAGGGGACATAAGAGCTGTGATTACACAAAGTAAAGTAGAGAATTAAAGCAATTATCCAGGAAATTCTAGACAGATAAGACTCTCTCTTTCTCTCTCTCTCTCTCTCTTCTCTCTCTCTCTCTCTCTCTCTCTCTCTCTCTCTCTCTCTCTCTCTCTCTCTCTCTCTCTCTCCTATTATTTGGAGGGTGAGGAAAGGGTTTGGAAGAATGTTTCATCTATATTTCAGTATTATTTACTCAACATTATCTGCTCCTACATACATCTTAATTTCAACATGTCCAAAACTAAATATCTTTTCCCTCAAACACTCACTTTTTTGTTTGTATTTTTTTCTTGGAGGAGACAACTGGGGTTAAGTGACTTGCCCTGAGTCACACAGCTAATAAGTATCTGAGGCCAAATCTGAACTCAGATCCTCCTGACTCCAAGGCCAGTATTCTATCCACTGTACCACCTAGCTGATCCCTTGTTTCTTTCTAACTTTCCTATTACCCTCAAGGGCACTACCATTCTCCTAGTCAAACCAGAGTAACAGCCTAGGTTTCATCGTCAACCCCCTACTCTTTCTCTCCACCACCACCCCAAGTCCGGCAAATTGCCAGGGCCTATCAATTTTAAATTCATGACATTTCTCCTATATAACTCTCTCTCTCTTTTCGGCCATCACCCTGGAGCTGGTCCTCACCACTTCATGTCTGCACTATTACAATACCCTGCTGGTTGGTTTCCCTGCCGTAAGTCTCTCCTCACCCCAATCTATCCTCCACTAAGCTGTTAAATTGATTTTCCTATAATTCAGTTCTCAGCAGGTCACTCCATCCCTCCCCCTCATTCAATAAACTGCAAAAACTCGTGGAATCTATATATTCTCCCTATTACTTTCAGGACCAAATGTAAAATCCTCTGGTTTTCAAAGCCCTTCATAACCTGGCCCCTTACTCCCTCTCCAGTCTTCTTTTATCTTACTCCCTTCCAGTGACACTGGCTTACTTGCTATTTTTCCATACAACACTCCATTTCCTGACTCTTCAAATTTGCCCTATTAGTCATATCTATAATGACGTCCCTCCTTATCTTAGCTACTCTGGCTTCCTTTAAGTCTCAACTAAAATCTCATCTTCTTCAAGAAACCTTGCCCAATCTTTTTTAATCTTAGTGCTTTCCCTCTGAATGACCCCCAATTTATCCTGCATTTTTAAAAAATTATTTGTACATAGATGTTTGCATGTTATTTTTCCCCTTCTTTCTTCATATTCTCATGCTTAGCACAGGGCCTAGCACATATCAGGCATGCTAGATATATTACTATTTCAATAAACGCTAAATCAATTACAGTTTCAATCAGCTAGGGAATTGTTTCACTGGACACAGTCTTCAAAATGGAGACATCTTTCTCTTACCATCAACATTAGAATAAAACTTTGATTATCCACATATCAACTAACAAGAACCTTCTCTTTACATGCCCTTTTAATCTCTATTTATAGAGAAAAGATGATGTTGAAAAGAAAACTAGCTCCCATTTACTATTTGTTAAGAGACAACTTACAAAGAAGTTCTGATCTAAAAACCTAGAGGTTTCACCCTCTCCTCTACATTCCCTCTAAAATTTCATCTAAAAAAATACAGAATAATACCAACATTCATTACTGAGGGAAATGCATGGGAATGTCTATATGACATTCGCCATATCATTGATATAAAATATAATTTGATTTTTGTCTCTAAGTACAAAACAGCATAGCTCTCCCCAAATTCTACTCAACTTTGTCAGAGTTCTTTTGGAAGTCGAAACGTAACATGCTAACTGTTTCAAATTTATCCATGTTACCCCTTCAAAGAATTCTCTTAAGGGATAACTAATAGCATAGCAGATAGAGTACAGGGTCTTGAACCGGGAAAATTATACTTCTGGAGTTCAAATCTGGCCTCAGACACTTAATAGCTATATGACTCTAGACAACTCACTTAATGTTGTTTGCCTCAGTTATAAAATGAGCTGGAGAAAACAATGGTAAACCATGCCAGTATCTCTACCAAGAAAACCCAAATGGGGTGGGTCATGAAGAGTCAGACAGGATTAAAAAAAGACTGAATACAAGTCTCTTAAAATCAACTTTATTCTTAGGGAAACCATCTTACCTTTCCCCCAATAAGTAGTTTGTTAAAGTGTTTGGTGATTCTACTCTTAATTATAGATTCCACAACTTCGCCTGGCATGGAAATAACTTCCCTTGCTGAGTTCACAAAATTTATTATTATAGACACAGCAAGAGAAGTTCTAAATCATTTTCAGGAAAAAAAAAAGAAAGTTATTTAAGTGACATTTTTACCTTGATGCCAACAGGCCATAATGCAAATTTTTTTTAAACAAATCAATATCTAAGCTTACATAAATCGTACAATATACATTTGGAGAAAAAGGGTCATGGTAGTCTGCCTTAGTAGGGCCATGAAAATATCTTATGTACATTTCAAAACCATGTCTACATAAAAGGAAATTTAACAAGTTTTCATGTTTGTACTACTATGGCTTATAAGATTTTACTACATATATTTAAACAAAAATTTCAGAGATTTGGATATAAAAAGGTAAACTATTCCTTCTAGAATTTCCAAAGTTATAAGGTTTTAAAGTCAAAAGAAGTTTGACTTTCAAGATAATGTTAATAACAGATACTTAGGAATGATGGTAGGGAGAGGAAAATTAAATTGTCCCTAGTTGGATGATGACTATATGGTATTGTCACATAAACTACTACCAGTCACCTTTTACATACATACATACATACATACACACACAATTATTTTCCAGACAACCGTACAATTATATTGGCCAAAGAAACTATCCCCCCAAAGTACTGGAAATGCAATTATTTCAGATGCTATAACTATTCAAGGAAATATTTATGTTATTTCACATTAAAGTTGTTCATTTTTTAATAACAGGAAAAAAATGAAGTTAGATCTCACTTACTGTACCAGAATTTCCAAATGTTGGCTGTGTTTTCCTCGGCAACACCACTAAACCAACATCTCCAAAAGAAACCTTCATGGTGGAAAGTAACATTCTCTACCTGCCCAAAACACAAAAAACATATTATTGGATAGAGAGCAACCAACCTAGTGACACTCAGTCATTTAGAAAAAGAAAGAGAAATATTTCTAATGCTAACTGATAAACTTCTATTTGGTATTATCAATTCAAGCATTAGATCCACTTTTCTCTGATTTCCATGGATTCTTCACCTGCAAGAAGAGGGGAAACATATACTAGAGATGATAGAATAAATCATTATTCTGAAGAAAAGAACGCACATTATGTTCACCTGAACATTTCCCAACTTCAGTCACGAGCAGCCAATAATCTGACCCAAAAGCCACCAAAAAGAGGAGAACTCCTAGGGCCCCAAAAAGAGCTCCAAAAAAGACTGTAATGTTCCGCTTCATCGTGGAAGCTCCTGGTTTGGGTTAAAAAAAAAAATCCTTTCCAAAAACCTGATGCTTAGTAAGACAGGAGCAATGCACTAATGTAGAAGGGATTTTTTTTTTCTTCTCCCCAAGGAAGCACAATCTACTTGAGGAGTGTCTCTTTCCCAGTCTTTGGCCACTTTCTCTATCAGTTGATGTTTTCCTCTCCCCTGGGCAGACTCCAGTCTGGCAGCTGAGAATGACCTGCTATTTTAAGACATTAATTGAGGAGTATCTAGGGGGAGGAGGGGGACAGAGAGGATCAAGATTGTTAAGTGATCAAAAATAGTTGACCTTCCCCTGACTAACTAGTGTCAGGCACTATCTCAGATTATTATTACTGAACTTGATTCATCAATAAAACAAGGAAAGGAGATGAAATGATGACAAAGCAATAGGTGTGACCATCTTAAAAAAAAAAAGTCTTGCCTCAAGGAGCTTTTCTTGTTTTTAGATAAGTCACTACGAGCTGAAAGGTAGCCCAGAAGACATCTGAGAAGCTTATCAAAGATGTATAAATCACAGTCACAAGCAAACTGCAAAGACCTCTCTTGGTACGCATGATCTGCACGTGAATGTAGCTTATAATTAATTTCCTATTTATTTCTTTCACATGAAAAGTATTTGTGCAGCAGATGGTTCTAAAACAGAAACCAGTGGTTATTGTTGATATTTAGATGTGCTCGATATATGTTCAGATATGTATTTTAAAAGGAAAAACATTCTGTAGGGCAGCAGAGCTTTCTGGTTTGAAAAAAAAAAAAGATGTTGCTTTTAAACAATTTATAAAAAACTAAGTAAAGACTTTTATAGGAAGTACCAAAAGTTGTTGGCATCTGAAAGGTGCTCGTTTGTCCTTTGAGGGTAATGAGATGAAGAGAAAGGCCTAGAAAATATTCAGTGACCCAAGGAAACAGGTCACAGCTCCTCTGTAATTTGGTAAATCAATCAACTGATAAACATTTATTACATGTCTAATATATGCCAAGCACTGTGCTAAGACCTAAAAATTAAAAAAAAAAAAAACAAAAAGGCAAAAGACAGCCCCTGCCCTCAGGGAGTTTACAATCTAATGGGGGAGACAACATACAAACAAATATATAAAAAAGCAAGCTATATACAGAATAAATGCGAAATAATTCACAGAGGGAAGACACTGGCATTAAAAGGTGTTGGGGAAGGCTTCCAGTAAAAGATGGGATTTTACTTGGGACTAAAAAAGAAGCCAAGGAGAGAGAGAGAGAGTACTCTGTATAGAGAATGCCCAAAGCCAGGAGAAGGGAATGTCTTGTTCATGGAACAGTATAGAGGCCTGTGTCATTGGATCAAAGAATATATGTGTAGGGGAGAAAAGTGTAAGAAAATGGAAAGGTAAGAGGGGGTTTTAGGAGCTGCAGTGACTGAAAAACCTGGTTGCCAATTTAGGAATAGAGCCTTAACTAAATTGGAATCTCTTCTGTGGCTGAGATTTGCCAAAGGGTAAACATTTGCCCCAGGACATAAAACAAGTAAGGCCACTAACAACACTTGCACTCCAAGAACTTAAAGCTTGTTTTAACAAGATTTTCTGGGGAGGGGGTAGAACAGTCCAGCCTATTACTCTGCTGCTTCTCATCACTAAGAGGTAGATAGATGTCTCCCAAGACCATGACCTCCCTTTTCTTTCCTTTTGCCTTTCTCTTCCTTTCTCTACCCTCTCTTCTCCTCTCCTCGTCTCACATTATTTCTTTATCCTCTCTTCCTTGGTGATTTCATCCTCTTTCTCGTGTCTCAGGTGAATCAATCAGGTTCTTTAATTGTTTGTTGAAAAAGAAATTGCAATAACAGACAAAAGATATTCAAGCTGCCAGTCACACAATCACCCTGTGCCCTAGATTTCTCTATCATGAGGTATGCAAGGAATCTCCATCAACAGGGAAGTGCAGCCCATTACTTGGGACCAAAGCTGAAGCTGATGACCCAATCTTTCTTTTCTTAATTATGGCTTTTTATAGGGCCATCTGAATAAGCTCTATGTCTGTTATAGGATAGCTATAGAATAATTACTAGGGCAAACATAAATCAGAAAGGATAAGGGAGCCTCATTGCCCATATCACTACCTGGGAGGAGGGGGAAGACTACAGATGGTGTTTTTAAAAGATCAGATCAATAGTCATGATGTATGATCAGTTCTGTTGGCCACATGTGTAACTGTCAGAATCACATTATCTAACCATCACTATATGTGTAATTGTTGGAATATGAGAAAGTGATGGGCAGCTAGGTGGATAGGGTGCTGGGCCTGCAGGCAGGAAGACTCATATTCCTGAATTCAAATCCAGCCTCAGACACTTACTAGCTATGTTACCCTGGGCAAGTCATTTAATCTCATTTGTCTCAGTTTCCTCATCTATAAAATGAGCTGGAGAAGGAAATGGCAAATAATTCCAGTATCTTTGCCAAAAAAACAAAAAACAAAGCAAAAACAACCAAAAAACAAATGGAATCACAAACCTGATGGGGGTTTCAACAATGGTGAAAAACAAGACCCTAGGACATGGCTTCACTCTTTTGAGCTGGTCTTTAAATTATAAAATATTATATCAGAACAATGACATATGGATTCAATTATCCTCCTCCTGAAGGTGACTCCTACCCCAATCTCTCTCCTTTGGGCTCAGGCTCCAAATCTCCAATTGCTTGCTGGATATCTCCACTCAGAGCTATTACTGTCACCTCAAATTCAGCATGAACAAAGTTGAACTTACAATCTTACCCTTAAACCTGCTACTTCTTCAAACTTTTCTATTTCTATTTTTAGAACTATCGACTCTCTTCTAACACCCACTTAAAATCGCAGTCATCTTTGGTTTTTGCTTCTCCCTCTGTCTCTATCTCTCTGTCTCTGTCTCTGAGTCTCTCTCTCTCTCTATATCCCCCTCTCTGTCTTTCCATCTAACCAGTAGTCAAATCCTATTAAATTCTTCTCCCTTTTCTCACATTTATTGTCACCACCCTGGTTCAAATCCTTACTCTTAGAAGAATCTCCTTTCTGGTCTCACTACCCAGTCTCTCTCCAGTCCATTATTCACACAGCTACAAAAATAACATTCCATGTTATCATCTGCTTTTAAAACCTCAGTAGCTCCCGACTGCCTTTAGTTAAAACAATCCTTAGCAGAGCATTTAAGGCTTCTCTCACAATTTCATTCCAAACTCATCTCCAGTTCAATTTCATATAGTTTTCCTCCATACACTCCATATTCTAGCTGAACTAGACCATTAGCTATTCCTTTATTATGCCCTATAATCTCTCACCTCTGTGCATAAGTTGTCCCCACCTTTTCTGGTCTTTCTGACTCCCAGTACAACACATTATCCCAGGGAGCCTTTCCTTACCCCCTTCAATTCCAGTGCTTCCCCTCTGTTAAGCATTTCTGATTTATCCTGACTGTGGCTTGTCTGAACATAGTTTTTTGCATGTTTTCTCCCCAAGTAGATGAAATGGTAATGGGATTTGGTGATCTTCCATGCCCCTTGAACCTGCTGACAAAGCAGGAAGGGCCGAGTAGAAGCTGGACTGGAGGCAGCACAGTGAATGGAAGAGATGGTGTGCCGGTGGACAGAGCATAATACCAGAACTTCTGCTAAGGACTCCTGCTGAGGACTGCTGGAGACCGGAACTGCTGGGAGCCAGCTGCGTGGAGGCTGAGCAGCTACCATGAGTGAAGAGAGGAGGATCTTTGCCTGAGGTAGCCTCTTCTGTTTTGAAGGCTTGAGAATGTGGGTGTTCACTTCATTAACTATGTGTGCCAACTCTGTGGCTACTATGATGGCTTTGACTTTTTGGTTTAGGAACTCAGTTTTCTGATATTTGAATAAATGTTCTAGCTGTGTCCCCCATGTAGAAAGCCTGTTACATTTTATGATTAAAAACCATATCAGTATACTTATAGTCACTGTAGGCATTGTGAATACTGCATTGTTGTTACAGTAGACTGTGTGTTCCTTGAAATCAGGAACCCTTTTATCTTCCATTGTGTTCCCCGTACCTGACACAAAGTAGCCACTTAATAAATATTTAGTGACTATCTGAAACCTCATGATGACTCTTCATATCAATTTGTTGTCATTCAGTTATATCAGTTGTATCTAACTCTTTGTGACTCTATTTGGGATTTTCCTGCAAAGATACTGGAGTGGTTTGCCATCTCCTTCTCCAGCTCTTTTCATAGAAAGGAAACCGAAAGAGTTAAATGACTTGCCCAGGGTCATATGGCTAGTAAGTATCTGAGGCCACATTTGAACTCAGGTCTTCCTGACTCGGAGTTCAGTGCTCTATCCACTGTGCCACCTAGCTTCCCACTCCATATCAAAAACACGTATAAAAAGAAGGTAAACAGACCATCCATGAGAGACAGAAGATGGGTTTGCTGAGTACAACATTGGCATGCCTAATATAATAAAAGAATCAAAGGAAGGCCTGAAGGATGTCCGGCAGATACTCTGCAGAGGATTTATGGAATACATGGATGATTATTACATGGGATAGGAATGCACAGAGAAATTGGGATCTTCCTCAAAGAAAGGAATACCCAGAACGAAAAGATTACTGATCTAATATATAAGCAAACTAGTGTAGGGGAATAAAAATTAAGCCGTCAGAGGAAGTGACATAGGTCATTTTGTTTTGCTCTGAATGTAGTGGATATGCATTTTGTCACTGAGTGAATTCTCTATTACAAAGATGTAGCTATGTGACCCTGGAATAATCATTTAACCCTGTTTGCCCTAGTTTCCTCATCTGTATAATGAGATGGAAAAGGAAATGTTGAACCCTTCTAGGATATTTGCCAAGAAAACCCTAAATGGGGTCACAGAGAGTAAGACCTGACTGAAACAACTCAATAACAAAAGCTAAAACTTTGCACAAGCCTTAAAAGTCTTAGGTTATGGGATTACAGAGCCAAAATAAGAAACTTAAAACTAGAAAGAACTGATAAATAGAAGTATATATAGAATGGTTTACACACACACACACACAAACACACACACAGACCCCACGTGTATCTGTGTGTAATGGTAGCCAACTCTATGGTGGGGGATGGGAGACAATAAGAAAAAAAAGAGAAAACAAAATAAAGTTACATGACAATTTTATTATATATTTAAAAGGAATAGCAAGTAGTACATAATGGATATATACTTTCATGTACAATCTTTTTTTTTCCTATTCTACTTTCTTATGAAAATGTTTTGTTTTTGAATTTAGAATAAATTTTTTTTTAATTTCAAGTTTTGATAATTTCTACATTATAAGTATCTCACACCATAGGAAGCAGTTTTTGGACAAAGCTGATTTTATTTTATGTTAACTGGAAAAATATGTGTGTCATATGGTATTCAGTCTCCATCTAGTCTCCTTAGAGGAGGAGAGAAGGAAGAAGAGCTAGGGAATCAAACACGTAGTACTAATAGCCACAACTCTGGAAAAGTTGGGAATCACTATTCTGACATGATCATGAAAAGAAGTTCTCTGGAGGTTATTCAGCAATAACACTGTATAGCAGAGAGTGCTAAAGGATCGTAGATTAGAAACATGGGTTCAAGTTGAAATTCTGCTACTTCTGACTATGAGGCTCTCAAATCCTTAGTTTGCTTTCTGTAAAATAGGAGTAATTCTCATACTACCTTAATTCATAATATTTTATGAGAAAACTATTTTGTAAACTATAAAAATCTAGATAAAGTGACATTATTGTCTCTTCAAAACCCTTAATGTTAACTTTTCTACAGTGAACATTTCTTAACAGATTTAATAAAATTGTTCATTTGGCGGGGGGGGAACTATTTACAACCACCTTGCCTAGAGATAAAACTAGACCTTTAAGTTGTAGCACAACACTATTTTCTTGAGTAAGTACTCATGGGAGAAATAAGAAAAGTTTCCTCATGATCCCTTTAAATCTAGGGTTCTTAGTCCTTTTTTTTTTTTTATCATGGATACATTTGGCAATCTGGTAAAGTCTATCAACCACTTTTCAGAATATCTTAAAATGCATAAAATAAAATCTATAGTGTTACAAAAGAAACCAATCATATTGAAGTGGACATGTAATTCCCCAGCCCCCATCCAACTTTCATGACCCTTCTGAAACTTACAAATGGTCCTCCCAGCTTTAAATGCTATATTTCTATAAAACTATATTCTATTATTCAAATAGAACAAGAAATTCTCTCCATAACAGTGACATCTGGTGGCCACAGGCAGGATTTAAAAGTATTATGTTGGCCCTTATTTTAAAAAGTAGAAGTACTATGGAAATTCTTTATTTTTAAGTATTTAATGTTAAATAGCTATAAAAGGGATTACTTTGTTTAAATTAATGACTTCACATAAATTAAAAGTCAAAGTAACCAGATACCAGGTGAATTTAAATACATACACATATAAACCTGATATTGTGTGAAAATGAATAAACATATATATGCATATACTTTTTGTTGTTCAGTTCTTTCAGTCACACCGACTCCTTGTGACCCTATTTGGGGTTTTCTTGGTAGAAATACTTGAGTGTTTTGCAGTTTCCTTCTCCAGCTCATTTTACAGATAAGGAAACTGAGGCAAATGGTATTAAGTGACTTGTCCAAGGTCACACGGCTAGCTAGTGTTTTAGGGCCCTCCTGGCTTGGAATGAATGCCAATGGCAACTGTTTCTCTTTTGGAACAGCAAGCCTGAGAGTCTCTCCCTCCCAGATTGATTTTTTTTTTCTTTTTCTAATTAAAGGGGCCATCCTTCCACTCACTTCTTAAAAAGGTCTATTCACTCAATGGGCTTTACCTCACTCTAAGTGAGTACCTGCAAAGGCCTTAGCCTAAAAGGGCCAGGGTCTCCCATTGCATCCTGGGACATCTCCAGGCATCCTGATGAATATCTGGTCACTGGACCCAGATGGCTCTGGAGGAGAAAGTGAGGCTGGTGACTGCAAGTCATGTCAGCATTTCCCTGATGCCATGATCATCTTCAAAAATGAAGGAAAAACATAACAACCTGTTTGAGGTCAATTTGAACTCTGATATTCCCTTTCAAGGTCCAGGACTATTCACGGCACCACCTAGCGGGCCATATACACCCCTTACAATGGTCTTCTTGTAGCATCACAGTAATTTTTGGGCTCAAAAATAAATATCATTCACCCAAGAGGTTGGAAAATATTGGTGTGAGCCATAAAGAGTAACTAGTTGCATTACAAAAATACATTAAGGATTACAGATTTAGAGCTGGAAAAGACCTTAAAATCCACCAAGTCCAATCCCCTCATTTTATAGAGGGAGCAATAGATCAGAGGCTCAGGGAGATTCAGTGATTTGCAAGAGTATGGCCATTTTATACTTGGAAATCAGCAAAACATAAATCAGGGCCTGATTATTGTTATGGTGTTTGTCCAGACTTGAGGAAGTATTAAAATGCAGATGAAGCTTAAAAAGTATTTCATGCTTTGAAATGAGCCGGTTGTTAAACATTTACCAGCATAACCCTGCCAGGATCTGGCATATCTAACCACTCCCACAATCCTGCCATTTGTTTGTTTGATTTTCCTGATCATCATTACCTGAAAGTACAGAGATGACAAAGAGGAAAAAAAAAGCAAAATTCTTAAACCCAATTCCTTGGATCACTTCCAGTTAAGACAATGAAAAGATAACTCACTGCAGAGATTGTGATAGGGAGGTCTAAGGGAGAAACAATTTGATTTAGGAAACAAGCAACTACATGGCAAATCACTTTTTAGTAATGCAATTACTGAATTAAGGGAAGCACACCTATGTATTAATACATTATGAATAGTTGCAATTTTGATTTTATTTACTTTTAGGTTTCCACATAATGCAAGGAAGTGTTTAGCCTAAATGGATCAACAAGGGTTCCTTCCTGAGTAGAAAAGTCAAATATTTAAAAACTGGTGACTAAAAAGATTCTGTACTTAGGCTTCTAAGTCATGAATAAGTTTATTTTTTTAGTGTATCCTGCATGTAATTTAATTTTGGCATGTAATTTAAGCTGATATTTGTCTCTGCAGTATTAAGCAACCTTAGTATTGGCTCCCTCTGCATCTGGGTTGAAAATTTCAGTTTCTCCATAATATAACCATCTCTTTCCTCCCCCATCCCCTAATCACCTCTGGCCTATCCTGATTCCATCCATTCCTTTCCAGTCTGCTTCATCCTATGCATCTGTGCAATATACACATTAAGTATTAAGCATCCCTACAAGGAAGATAAACTTAATTTGTGTTCATCAGAACCACAGATTATGAATTAGAAAATAATTTAGGAGTCTATCTCATTCAAACCCCTCATTTTGCAGATGAGAAAAGTGCAGCAGGTAGCCAAAGCTGGGTTGGATATTTCTCAGACCTTCCAAGGTCACCTGATCAAGTAAAATTTCCTTGCTTTAAAAATGTTATAGTTGTTCGGTCATTTTACATTCGTATCTGACTTTTCCTGACCTCATTTGAGGTCTTCTTGGCAAAGATACTAGACTGATTTATCTTTTTCTTCTCCAGCTCATTTAACAGCTGCGGAATGGAGGCAGACTGGGTTAAGTGACTTGTGCAGGGTCACACTGTTAGTATGTGTGTCCATTCAAAAATTACAACAAAGAATTATGCAAAAAGAGGCAATATGGAACCTTTCAGTGAATAGAGTGCTGGAGTTAAGACTGAGGAAGAGCTAGATTTGTAGGCCAAATCAGATAAAGAACAGCTAAGCTATACATGACTGGATCCATCATTTCATTTTTCTGGGCTTCAGTTTTCTCATCTATAGAAATGATTGAACTCAATGACCTATAAAATCATTTCCAGCTCTTACTCTATGATGATATGAACCCAGGTCTTCTGATCTTAAATCCAGTGCTCTTTCTAGGGTTACCACATTAAGACCAGGTATTTATGAAAAGGAAATAAATGTGACCCTTTTCAAGCGAGATTGTACCCAACTGTTCCACTGTGGGGGAGCCATTCACTGCACAACTTCTGGATTAACCAGTCACTGTAGCTTGACTGGAAATCCCTTCAGTTCTGCTCCACTTTGTCTTCAGTCACATTCCCTGCAGGTCTACTTAAGTTTAAGTATATACTTGAAGGATTAACCCCCTTAAAATTAGAGCACTTGTTAATGAACCCTGACAACAGCCAGCTCGCCATGGGTATAAAAGAACAGGATGCAATGAAAACTTCCTCCTCCTCTCACGCCAGAATCTTCATAAACCCAATGAAGAAACCCCTCTCAGCAGACACACACACACACACACACACACACACACACACACACATTCTCGAACCCAAAACAACATTTGGAGCACGTAAATTATTTAAAGCATCCCCAGGTAAGGAGGATTTAGATATTAGCTGAACATATCAGCAAAAGGAGAAAGACATACAACAAGGAACTCTAATTTGTGGAATGACCAGCCAGGATTACAAAGGTCCAATGATGAGATATGCTCCCTCCTTGCTGATAGAGAAGTATAGGGCACACAGTACAGAAGGAGACACATATTTTTTGCACATGGCCAATGGGGAAATTTGTTTTGGTTGACTATACGTGTTTGAAATAGGTTTTGATTTTCTGTTGTTCTCAGTTGGGGACAGAGGAGGCATAAACGATTAATTTTTATTGATTAAAACAAAACATAAAAAAGTGTGATATGTGTATTCCAGGAACATTTCTCTTATCTTCCAAGGAAGACCATATAGTCAAGAAAAATTTCCTTATCAAGTTGTTGGTGTCTCATGATGAGTTGTGGTGGAACCATCTCAAAGAATTCAGAATCAAACCACCTCTAACCCAAGTATGGGTATTTATTCTGACTGACACCTCTCATGAGGCAGGCTAAGTTCCAAGAGGAACCAATAACTTCAGAGAAAGAAAGATGGATTTTTATAAAGATGCAATTACATAACAGAAATTATGAATATTAAAAGGCAGGAGGGGTTTGGTAAGGGATTAGGTAATGGGGAGGGGTCCCAGCCACAGTGGAACTGTGCATGCAATTACCCATAATGCATACAGAAAAACCCATCTGAGAGGGTAACTATGTATGATAATGATAGTATAATAAGCCTCTCTACAGCACAAGTTCACTCTAGGTCAGTGCTTTACTATTACTGTGCAGGCTCCTACTCAGGGAAAGTCCCTTCTATTGTTTCAGAGTTCACATCCTGCTTAGACATCCTGGTGGTGTTGCATTCTGATTGGCTGAGTATTGTGGTCCTGTCTGAGACTAGATGGATGTGGCTGAGTACATGGACACACCTGCTGTTTCTGTAGGAAATATCAGGAATGAGTCTGGGGGCAGTGCCTAGCCTAGAGGCAGTGGCCGGGCTCTCATCACATGGACACACCCGCTGTTCTGTGAGAAATTTGGGCTTATATTCTAATGGGGAAAATGATACATAAAATAGAGATGAAAAGGGGCAGCCAGGTGTTGCAGTGAATAGAGTACAGAGCCCAGAGTTAGGAAGACCTGAGTTCAAATCCAGTCTCAGACACTTACTAGCTGTGTAACCCTGTTTACCTCAGGTTCCTCATCTATAAAATGAGTTGGAGAAGGAAATGGCAAACTACTGCAGTTTCTTTGCCAAGAAGACCCCAAATGGGGTCACAAAGAATCAGAAAGTACTAAAATGATCAAGTAACAATGAAAAGGGAGGGGAAGTACCCTCAAAGGTGCACTGAGGTAAAATTTAGAGAATGAAGGTTGACTCCTTCCTTAAAATGTCAGTTCTGGGAAGAACTCACCAAAGAGAGACTTACAAAAAGAAACAGGGTACAGGCATACCTCATTTTATGGCGCTTTGCATTACTGCACTTTACAAATATTGTATTTTTTGACAGATTGAAGGTTTGTGGGAACTTTGCATCAAGCAAGTCTATTGGCACCACTTTTTCAACAGCATGGGTTCACATCCTCTCTTTGTGTTTCATTTTGGTAATTCCTGCAATTTTAAAAACTTTTTCATTATTACTATTATTATTATTATTATATCTGTTTTGGTGATTTGTGATTAGTGATATTTGAAGTTACTATTGCAATTGTTTTGGGGCACCATGGAACGGCACCCATATAAGATGGCAACAAATTTAACTGATAAATGTTGTTTCTTGACTACTTCCCTAAGTGACAGGCAGTTTTCAGGTCTCTCTCCCTTTTCTCCAGCCTCCCTATTCCCTGAAACATAACGATATTGAAATTAGGTGAATTAATAAACTTACAATGGCCTCTAAGTGTTCAAGAGAAAGGAAGAGTCAAAGCAGCAAATTTCATTCCAGTCTTCAGCAACCAGGACCCACCTTGATCAGTCAGCAACCATCAACATCAAGGCAAAATCCTCCACCAGCAAAAGGTTCAGGTGATAGCATTTTTTTAAGCAACAGTCTTTTTGATTAAGGTATATACATTGTTGGGGTTTTTTTTAGACATAACACTATTGCACACTTAACAGACTATAGTATACTATAAACACAACATGTATATGCAATGGGAAGCAAATAACTTCATGCCTTGCTTTATTGTGATATTTACTTTATTGCAATATTAGAATTACTGCAGTGCTCTAGAACCAAACCTGTAATCTCTCTGAGGTATATCTGTACTGAGGGCTGGCCTTCAAGTCAGATAGAGTTGGGTTTAATGCTGCCTCTGTCACATATTAGATGAGGGATTTTAGGCACATCATTTAACCTCTTGGCATCTCCCAGGCAATACCCTAAATCAGACTATAGATTAGAGGTAATTGTAGCCCCACATCTACAGAATGAGTTTTTGCCTAGGGAGTTTCTGATGCTTATGAAATCAATGTGGAACTAGGAATATGGGAGTGGGAAGAAGGAAGGAAGGAAGGAAGGAAGGAAGGAAGGAAGGAAGGAAGGAAGGAAGGAAGGATGGAAAGAAGGAAGGAAGGAAGGAAGGAAGGAGGGAGGGAGGGAGGGAAAAGGAAATGAGGTGATGACTCCAAATGAAACTACAGGAGATAAATATAAAATGTTTTCTTCATCTTTGTGGGCAAAGTATTATATTAATAAAAGCCATCCATTATATTACTTTATTTAAAATTAGAATTTAATGAGTAAGAATGCAAAAGTGGGTTTGTTCTTCTGTTGCTAATTCTGTTTTTATACTTGGCGTAATGCTACTGTTTCCTCTTAACTTTTTAGAAACCAGGATGGAATTCTGAAAATTAATCCATTATCAGGAGGGGATATAAATCCAACAGCAGCAGATTAATTATGTGAATCATCACATGATTGATTTTAACAAACGGACGTTTTAAGCAGAGTTCCTGCTTTTCATTCTATTGGTTTTAGGCTGTAAAACAATATGAAAAAAAAAATCAAGAGTAAAATGTCTTTCAGGATAATTGTTTAGTTTCAGGGAACTGAAATTTGTCCTTTGAAATATAGAAATTAAAACGTCCATTTACTGCAATAAATTTCAGTAATTATCCAAGATCTGTAAAACATATTGAAAATTTATAATATTTAAAATCCTCTTCTCATTGTTATAAGTCCTAAGCGTTTGAGGGCCAAAGTCTGGTTACTGGGGAGGTAATTTAAGATTCACTTAAATAAAAGAGCTAAAGGGAGCCCTCTTGGTGACTAAGCTATAATAAAAGTATTTTGGGAGAATTGAATATTACTTAAATTAGTTTTATTTGTGGGAGAAAAAAAGGGCTAAAGGAAACAGAAAGCAAATAGGTAGGAGGAATTTCTATATTGGTGAACTCTGCATCTAGATAGCCCAATGCATTTATAAGACTAACCTTTTACATAGTTATTTTGTAAACATCATGGTCTTTAGATACTCCTTTCCTTCCTCTCTACACTAAGAAAGTGAAATAATATTCTATATGATTTGAATAATTCAGTCAAATTTCCTCATATTTTTATAGGATTTAAGAGGGATAGGAAGAAATTAGGATTCTTTGAGGGAGAAAATATGGTGATATGTAGACTCCTCATGCAAATTTTGATTTTGGTGACTGCAACTGTTTTGGAATTAGACTGAAAATGGTTTTGCACTCTGGCATGAGTGTGTAGGGGTAGTAATGAAGGATTAGGAAGATAAGAACCCTAGTCTGCCAGTGGATCACTAGAATGCAAGGAGCCCTGTACCATTAAGACAGCGAATATTTGAAGCAGTGGGTGGCAAAGATGTGCTCAGAAACAGGGCTTGGTTGTATCTAAGCTTGACACCTGGTGCCACCTGCTGGGAACTGCACAGGTCTGCACCACCTGATGCCGGAGCTTTGGAAAGACAGTGAAAAGCGCTATCTAGTTGTACTTGTAATTGACTAAGGGAAGAAAGAACTTTGGGATTGCACTGTTCATAGAATGGTCTCTTTTCTTTTTCTAAGAGGTCAGTTGTAGGTGCTACTGTTTTCCTGAATCTTTCCATCCTTTCCTTAACATCACTGTGTGCTTTCAAAAAGAGCAGTCCCAATGTGAGCACACCTTTACCACCCACTGTTTCAAATATTTGCTGTCTTAATGGTACAGGGCTCCTTGCATTCTAGTGATCCACTGGCCGACTAGGGTTCTTATCTTGCTAATCCTGTATTACTACCCCTACAAACTCATGCCAGAGTGCAGAACTATTTTCAGTCTAAATCCAAAACAGTTCTAGTCACCAAAATCAAATTTGCATGAGACTACATGTCATCATATTTTCTCCCTGAAATAATCCTTATTTCTTCCTATCCATCTTAAATCCTATAAAAAATATAAGGAAATTAGGCTGAATTATGAGTTGTAAGCATTTAGAAAAAAAAAGGCAGTGGCCACTAAAATCAGCATGGCATCATCAAGAAAAGGGATAGCCAACTAATTTCATTTCCTTTTTCGAAAGGAAAGTTTGGGTGGAGGTAGAGACAAGATGGCGGCACAGAAGCGGAAATTCCATGAGCTCCCCCCATAACCACCTCAAATACCTATAAAATATGACTCTTAACAAATTTTAGAGCTGCAGAACCCACAAAGTGACAGAGAGAACAAATCTCCCACTGAAGGCAGCACAGCAGGAAGAGTACATCGCAGAGGGCTGGGGGACAAAGCCCTGCCCCACATGAATCTGTGGTTGTAGACACAAGGCGGCCCCAACCAGCCACAGCAAGAGTAGACCTTGGGAAAGTGGATCACCAGCAGCTGTGGTGGTTTCCAGACTTCTCAATCCACAAAGGCCAAAGACAAAGCAAAAGGTCAGTGTAGAGCTCTGATAGAAATGGGAGGGAAGGAGGCACAGTCCAGCCTCTGTCTCCCGGAGTGAAAAGGAGCGAAAAGTGGGGGAGGCACGGCACCTGTGCAGCCACCTCCACGTGGCTGCTTCAGAGCTCCTGGCCTGCAGATTGTAGGAGGAAGAAGCAACCATTCTAAGGGGTAATCGCTCTTGCTTTAACCTGCTTGGATCTGGACTGTTGGCCTGGGTGGAGGTCCTGGGGTGTGTGACCAGATGCAGAGCTTGTGGAGGCTTCAGACAGGGCACTCAACTAATAGCTCCGCCAGCTGCAAAAACCCCAGCTATTTGGGACAAAGCTCTTCTCTCTGGAAGCAGAGTTCTACTGTGGAAAAAAGCTCAACAGTGGCAACATGAGCAAGCAAATGAAGCAAAGCAAGAACAGCAGTCAAACCTTGGATTCCTTTTGGGGGGATAAAAAGGATCAAAGCATGGAATAGGAAGAAGACAACAAAGTCAGAACTCCTGCACCAAAAGCTTCCAAGAAAAATATGACCTGGTTACAGGCCATAGAGGACCTCAAGAAGGATTTTGAAAATCAAGTAAGTGAAGTAAAGGAAAAATTGGGAAGAGAAATGAGAATGATGCAAGAAAATCATGAAAAGAGACTCAACAGCCTGACTGAAGAAAATCACACCTTAAAAATAGACTAACTCAAATGGCAAAAGAGGCTCAAAAAGCCAATGAGGAGAAGAATGCTTTAAAAAGCCGAATTTGCCAGATGGAAAAAGAATCTCAAAAGCTCACTGAGGAGAATCATTCCTTCAGAATTAGACTGGAGCAAATGGAAGCTAATCACTTTATGAGAAATCAAGATACTATTAAACAGATCCAAACAAATAAAAAAATAGAAGGCAATGTGAAATATCTCATTGGAAAAACCACTGACCTGGAAAAGAGATCCAGGAGAGATAATTTAAAAATTATTGGACTACCTGAAAGCCATGATCAAAAAAATAACCTAGAAATCATCCTTTAAGAAATTCTCAAGGAAAATTGCCCTGACATTTTAGAACCAGAGGGAAAAATAAAAATTGAAAGAATGCACTTATTACCTATTGAAAAAGATCCCAAAAAGAAAACTCCTGGGAATATTATAGCCAGGTTCCGGAGTTCCCAGATCAAGGAGAAAATATTACAAGCAGCCAAGAAGAAACAATTTGAATATTGTGGAAACACAATCAGGATAACACGGGATCTGGCAGCTTCTACATCGAGGGATTGAAGGGCTTGGAATATGATATTCTGGAGGTCAAAGGAGCTGGGATTAAAACCAAGAATCACCTACCCAGCAAAACTGAGTATCATGTTTCAGGGGAAAATATGGCCATTCAGTGAAATAGAGAACTTTCAAGCATTCTTGATGAAAAAACCAGAGTTGAAAAGAAAATCTGACATTTAGATACAAGAAGGAAGAGAAGCATGAGAAGGTGTAAGGGTTATGGAATTTAAAGATCTTCCATGAATTGGGAAGGAATGGGAGGAAGACAACAAAGTCAGAACTCCTGCACCAAAAGCTTCCAAGAAAAATATGACCTGGTTACATGCCATAGAGGAGCTCAAGAAGGATTTTGAAAACCAAGTAAGAGAAGTGGAGGAAAAATTGGGAACAGAAATGAGAATGATGCAAGAAAATCATGAACAGAGAGTCAATTGAATTTGCTGACATAGTAGGAATGGGTGGGGCAAGAGGAACTGGAAGCCAAGCTAGAGTGTGTGCGGTGGCAGCAGCAGTGGCGGAGATGTGAACTACTGTTTTTGAGCCAGCCAGAATTTCTGTTAAGGACTCCTGCTGAGGACTGCCAGGAACGGTAACTGTGGGAGGCTGGAGCTGCTGGAAGAATGCTTCGTGGTTGCTGAGCAGTTGTCCTGATTGAGGAGAGGAAGACCTTTGCCTGAGGTAGCCTGTTCTGTTTTGAAGGCTTGAGAATGCAGGTATTAACTACATGTGCCAACTTCATAAGTACTGTGATGGCTCTGACTTTCTGGTTTTGGGACTCACTTTTCTGGTATTTGAATAAATGTTCTAGCTTTATTCCCCATGTAGAGAGCCTGGTACATTTTGTGATTAATAACCATATCAGCATATTTATAATTATTGTAGGCATTGTTAATATTGCATTGTTGATACAGAAGGTAAACAGGGAAAAGAAATTATAAGGAACTTATGAAAGTTGAACTATTTACATTCTTACATGAAAAAACAATAATCGTAACTTATGAAACTTTTCTCAGTATGAGGATAGTTGAAGGGAGTATAAATGTGTATGTATATATATGTCTACATAGGAGGGTATATGTGCATATGAATAATATGTGATTGTGTGTATATATGTGTACAGGCATACATAGACAGAGGGCACAGGATCAATTGACCAGGAAGGGATAGTATTTAAAAATAAAAGTAAGAGGGGAGAGAGGAATAAAATGAGAGAAGATAGGGAGAGACAGAATAGGGTAAATTATCTCATATAAAAGAGGCAAGGGAAAACTGTTACAATGGAGGGGAAGAACACGAGGGCAAAAGGGAATGGGTCAACCTTACTCTCATTGAATTTGGCTCAAGGAGGGAATAACATATACACTAAATTGGTTATCTAACCCTATAGGAAAATAGAGGAGAAGAGGATTAGAGGGAGAATGATAGAAGGGAGGGCAGATTGGTGGGGAGGTACACACTTTTGAAAAGGGACAGGCTCAAAGTAGAACATAGAACAAGTGGGAAACAGGATAGGATGGAGAGAAATATAGTCAGTCTTTCATATATATCCATTATGGAAACGTTTTACGTGACTACACATGTACAACCAATATTGAACAGCTTATCTTCCCAGTAAAGGTGGGTTATGAGGGAAGAAGGGAAAGAATTTGGAATTCAAAGTTTTAAAATCAAATGTTTAAAAAATTATTATCATTATTATTTTTACATGCACTGGGAAATAAGATATACAGGCACTGGGGTATAGAGATCCATCTTGCCCTACTGGAAAGTTGGAGGGGTAATGGGGGAAGATATAGGAGAGAGCAGATTGGGGGAGGGGGTATTCTGGAGTGGTGGGTAGGGCAAAGACGGGGAGAAAATTTGTCACTCAAAATCTTGTGGAAATGAATGTTGTAAACTAAAAATAAACAAAATTAAAATAAAAGAAAGTTTGACTGGAGATCATGGCAATACTCTAGACATGGCATATCTAGATTTTAGCAAAGAATTTGTAAAGTCTCATGGATTGTTCATGAAAAGAGAGAAATGTGGGAGAACTAAACCTATATTTAAGTGGCTTGGAAACTGGTGAAATGACCAGGACCAGAGAAACCTCCACAAAGTCCTAATCCAATGACAAGCAGCTGATGAAATCAAGAAAGATCCCTTGCTGCAGATGGTTGAGTGGAATCTTGAAGGAAGCCATGGTATTCTGAGGGAGGAAATTCCAAGCATGGGGAGTAGAGTGTTCAAAAGCAGTAAAGGGGGGGGGGGTAAAGAGTCAATATGGGAAGAAGAGCAGATGGGCTAATATGTCTAGACCATAGAGTGAATGCAGGTGAATAATGTATAATAAGACTAAATGGGAAAGGGCTAGGTTAAAAAGGGCTTTAAATGCCAAACAGAGGAGTTTATATTTAATGATAGAGGTACTAGAGGTCCACTGCAGTTTATCAATTAAGCAGGAAGGGGTCTGATATGGTCAGAAACCAGTTCTGTTTTGGACATGTTGAGTTTGAGACGTCTATGAGACATCCAGTTAGAAGTTTCTAAAAGGCAGTTAGTAATGTAGTAATGAAATTCAGGACAAAGACTAATGCTGGTTATCTGAGATTTGAGAATTACTTACATAGAGATCACTGATCCCATGGGAGTCAATGAGATCACAAAGTGAAATTTAGAGAGAAAAGACAAGTAGGTCCAGGATAGCTAGGGTGTACCCACAGTTAGTGGGCATGACACCCAGGAAGAAGATGGAACAAAAGAGTGGAAGAAAAAAAAGTGCTTAGGCAGATAAGAGAAGACCCAAAAGAAGTGTCAATAAAACCCAGGGAGGAGAAAGTATTCAGGAAGAAGTAGTCAATAGTGCCAAAATGTTGCAGAGGTCAAGAATGATGAAGATTAAGAAAAAGCTATTAGATTTGGTGATTAAGAGATTATTGATAATTTTGGATAGAGCAGTTTTAGTTCAATGATGAGTTCAGAAGCCAGACTACTGAGAGCTTAGAAGCGAATGAGAGGGGAGGAAATAGAACCACTGAGTATAAATAGTATACTCAGCCAGCACAACCAAAATTGATTGGCCAGAAAAAAAGAAATAGGGAATGACAGAGAATGCTGGGATCCACAATAAACCAGACTTAAGAAAGTCAAACAGATAAGGACAGACAGAAATGGAAACAGGGAGGAGAGGGGGCCTACCATGGCTATATCGATGTACATGGTCTCATTCAAAATTGGGGGATCGAAGAGGAATTAATCCTGCTTATGAGGAAGTAAGGTGGCCTAGTGGATAGAGCACCAAGTCTGGAGTCAGGAAGACCTGAGTTAAAATCTATCCTCAGATACTTCTAGCTGTGTGACTCTTGGCAAATCACCTAACCTGTTTGCTTCAGTTTCCTCAACTATAAAATGAAAATAATAATAGCATCTACCTCCCAGGGCAGGTAGCTAGTTGACACAGTGGCTAGAACACTGGCCCTGAAGTCAGGAAGATCTGAGTTCAAATGGGACTTCAGACACGTATTAGCTGTGTGACCCTGGGCAAGTCACAACCCTGTTTGCTTCAGTTTCCTCATCTGTAAAATGAGCTGGAGTAGGCTTATTTGGCTCTCCTGGAGAAGAAAATGGCAAACCACTCCAGCATCTTTGCCAAGAAAACCCCAAATGGAGTCATAGAGAGTCTGACACGACTAAAACAACTCAACAACAAATGTACCAGGGTAGTTGTGAAATAAAGTGTACTAATATTTGTAAAGCCCTTAGGACCGGGCCTGGCACAGTAACTGCTATATAAAATGCTAGCTTTGTTATCATTATTCTCCTACGGATTGTTAAGGGATCCTTCCTGCCTTGTTGAGAGCGCAATTAGTCATCAATGCTTTGACTCAGTCAACGTTTCTGAAATGAGAAGCTCAATAAGTAGTTTGGTAGTACTCTACTTCTAGAATGTCTGTGATCATCTGCCTACCTGGGTCATGGCTAACATGCAATTCGTTTCTTTAAAATCAGCAATCAGAGGTTTCTATCAAGCCAGTGAACTTCATGACTTCTCCCCACGTTGCTTGGGAGTGGCAGTAAAGCATACAGAGCTAGAGTCTTATTGACCCTAGGGGTGGGGGTGGAGATTGGCTACACTTTTTGCTTACATAGCTGCTACTACTGATATGATCATGCTATTACTAATTAAACCATTTTGTTTTATTTTTATTACAACCGTCACTAGAACTTATTTGTAATTACAAATTAATCTAGATATGGAGGTACCATTGGGTAGAGGTGAAAAATGACTTAAGAGAATATCTAAGCCTGTGAGTTTCCAATGAATTTGGAAGGGGTCTTCAATGCACAAGTTATTCAATAATCCTCTAATATTAATGTCTAGGAAGGCACAAAATAAGGAAATACATGTTTGAAAAAGTATTCATTTCTGTCTAGGAGGATATCCATGATAGGGTCTCTATATGTAATGAAATTTATATGATATATAAATGATAAATGTATATATATATATATATTATAAATGAAATAATGATATCTCTAGATGCTCCTGGTTGTGAAAAGGGGTAATTACTTACATTTACATGGTACCTTCAAGTTTGCAAAGTTTACAGAGATTACCTCATTTGATCCTCATAATAACTCTGTGATGAAAGTGTTAGAGGTATTATTATACTCATTTTACAGATAAGGGAGCATAGGCTTAGAAATATTAAGTGATTTACTTGCCCATAATCACATTTCTTAGACGTGTTAGAGAAGGAAAGTAAACCCCAGGTTTCCTGACTATAAGCCCAATACACTAGCCACTACACCATGCTGCCTCTCAATGACATTGTACTGACTGCATCAAGTTCCAGAACATTACAAGGGTCTTTTCTGTGAGACATATTATTATTGGGGGAAAAAAAAGAACTCCCTAAAAACTGATGTTGAAAAAAACAAAAGGTTAAAAAAAAACTCCAATATGATAGCCACTGAATTAATCCTTTGAATTTTCCCCTGAAATTTCCCATTGATTTCGTGTGATTAATTTAGATTTAAACATACACACATATACATATCCACAGATGTATGTATTTATATACACATATTAATATGTGTATTATGTGTAATTAATACACATAATAAATATAATATGTGTGTGTGTGGTGCATGGAAGAGAGTAATCGGGGTAACTAGGTGGTAAAGGGTATAGAGCACTGGGCTTGGAATCAGGAAGATTCATCTTCATAAGTTCAAATCTGGTCTTAGACACTTACTAGTTGTGTGACCCTGGGCAAGTCACTTAACCCTGTTTACCTCAGTTCCTTATCTGTAAAATGAGTTGGAGAAGGAAATGGCAAACCTATCCAGTATCTTTGCCAAGAAAACCCCAAATAGGGTCACAAAAAGTAAGACAAGACTGAAAGAAAAACATATGTTATATGTATCTGCATTGTGTGTATATAGATATATATATATATACACATTACATATATAGATACATACATATGCGTATGACAGAGAAAGAAAGAGAGGGAGAGAGAACTAGATTATGGTTCTAGAATGGAAGAGGGGGAGGAAAATGAAATGGATTGTGTTTGGGAAATTTTGAGTGTTTTTTAGCCCTCTTAATTATGCACCCCAATACATACATATATAATCCCTTAAACAATCAAAACAATCTCCCTTCCATTTCTGGTGAGCCTCACCTCTCCCAGGGACCTATACTTTCCTACAGACTCGAGGCACTCTTTCAACATGATAAAAAACTGCCATCACTAGAGAGTCAAACAACATGTTTCTTCTTGTTAACCCCATGTCCCCTAGGAATTCTAGAGTGACTCCAGAATTCTAGAACTATCCAGTTTGGGGCATTTCACCAGTAAGTGAAAAGACTGGGGAGTATCCAGAGGGTTGTCCTACTTTCCCTAGACCTGCCATAATTCAAAATTCAGCAAAGAGTAAGCCCAAAAGTTTGCTACTCCACTTCATGAGCCCAGGGAATCTCCAAGATTGGCCTGTTGCAACTGTCCCTAGCTGACAGAAGTGCTTCCATGTTTGATTACTGATTGAACCACCTATGTATTGAGAAGTTCCTACGCACCCAGCAATCTGTTTATGTGAGCTCCATTAAGGCAATGTTTGCAAGGCTCTTCTAATCATAATCCAGGTATGAAAAGTGTGCAGGGCTCCCCTAATTATAATAAATTTAGCAAACTTCCCTTTTCATGATGCCCTTGTATTTGATAAGGGGTAAGGTGTGAGGAGGAGTTGCAGCAATCTGAGTGCCCTAGGTCCCCCTCCTTCTTGGTTCTGGTGAATCTGCCCAGTAGCTGCAATGAGATTTTAAGTAAGACAGAGACCCAAAGTTCTGAACAGGAGTATGCCATTCACCATGAACCCTCCCCAGCACCACTACTTTCCCATGTTACTGAAGGGCTGGGGAGCTACACATTTAAATGTCAGTGAGAAACTGACTGCTTGACGGGATCCTTGAGCATATGTTCCTTCTCAGAATCTCATCCATGGCCTCTTCAGGTCCAGTAATTCCACTGTCACTTCATTATAGACTTCCGCTGCTGATAGCTCCTAGTTTGACCTGGGACAAGCTGTCTGTCATTCAGGGGTTTGGTGGTTTCCTGATAGACGCAGTTCTAGAGAGGTCACAGGGCTGTGTGGTCAGGGAACCATAAAGATTTCCTTCCTGGAAAAAGGTGGGGGGCGCAAACAGAGCCACGGCCATGCCTAATCTGGGGGTATGGCCTAGGTACTCTGAAATCAATCATTCTGTGTCTCAAGGGCCCAGGTCGTACTCAGGAACAGGTGAATGCATACCTCACACTGCCGTTGTTCTTATTCTGTGATGTCTAACTCTTTATGAATTCATTTGGGGTTTTCTTGGCAGAGATACTGGAGTGGTTTGCCATTTCCTTCTCCATTTCATTTTACAAATGAAGAAACTGGCAAACAGGGTTGAAGGACTTGCTCAGGGACACACAGCTAGTGAATGTCTGAGCTCATTTAAACTCAAGATGAGTCTTCCTATCTCCAGTCCTGTGCTCTATCCACTGACCCACCTACCTGCCCTCTATACTCATAAACAACTGCTTAATCTAGACAATATAAATGATAATTGTATTGGTGAAATCACAATCCCAATATCCCACAAATCCACTATATTCCAGTTAAAGTTATGTGGTTTGCAGGTGTCACTATAGTTCCCATTCATAACTCCAGCTGAAGTCTTTCCCTCCCAGACAGTACAGTAGAGAGGGTGCTGGGTCTGGAATCAGGAAAGCATGAGTTCAAATCTGTCCTAGGAAATTTATTAGCATCATGACCTTGGGGATAGATCCAAAATGAGCAGAGTGAAAACCAGAATTTTTTCTGAGTTCTCCCAACACATGCCCTCCACAATAACCTAAAAAAACATACCAAACTAAATTCTGAGAGAAAAAGCCAAGAAAAAACAAAATTATAAAGAGCCATTTTTTCCTGCCCTGGGATGCTTGGGAAGAGAGACAACTGGCCAGGCCTGAAGTAGCATACATAGGGTTAATGAAAGTAGCAGCAAAGTTGAGAAGCAGAAGAGAGATCAGGGACTAAGGGAAGTGAACACCTGGTCAGAAAGAGATCCAAGGGGATCCTTGTACTATCATTGGGCACAGGATTGCGTGCCATTTGGCAGCTTTGTTGGAGCAGTGAATTAGTCCAACTATTCTGGAGAACAATTTGGATCTATACCCACACATATCCTTTGGCCCAGCAAAACTGTTACTAGATCTGTTCCTCAAAGATATCAAAGATAAAAGGTTAAAAGGACCCATACATACAAAAATACCTTCTTTAAATGGTAGCAAAAATTTGGGGAATGCCCATAATCGGGAACTGACCGTACAAGTTATATAATATATAAATGTGATGGGGATACTACCGTTCTTGTAAAAAATGCTGAAGATGGCAGTTTCTGGAAAACTTGAGAAGACCTATATGAACTGATCCAATATGAAATGAGCAGAACCAGGAGAATAATTCACACGATAACAATAATATTGTATATATGATAAAATATGAAAGACTTAATAACTCTGATCAATGCAATGATCAGTGAAGGGGACAGCTTCGGAAAGATCTGGGAAGACTTTTATGAGCGGATGCAGAAGTGAACAGACCTAAGAGAACAAGGTACCCGGTAACCCCAATATTGTAAAGGTACTCAGCTCTGCAAGGCTTACTGACTTGGAGCCACTCTAACTCCAAAGGCCCTGTGAAGGAAAACTGCTCTCCACCCCCAGAGGGAGCGCTGAGGGGCTTCAGGATTAAGGCTGAGGGGCTTCAGGATTAAGGAGGAGGGGCTTCAGGATTAAGGAGGAGGGGCTTC
>NW_027185884.1:473116-509753 GCF_028583685.1 Petaurus breviceps papuanus | reverse complement strand
GATTAAGGAGGAGGGGCTTCAGGATTAAGGAGGAGGGGCTTCGGGATGCGGGCCGAGGGGCTGTCTTCCTCTTTCTTCTCCGCGATTTTGGGGGGAGGGGCATGAAGGGAGAAGCCGGTAGTTGAACTATGACTCGGGAGGCACAATTGTAGTGCTTGTCTCCTTAACAGGTGGGGCAGGGGAGTATTTGGAACTGAAAATTAACAAGTAAAAACGGAGAGGCTCACTTAAGCTCTGTCTCACCTTCCTGACTGTATAACGGGCTTAAAACCGTACCCACCTCCCAGGGTTGCTAAAAGGTTCAAATAAGATACTGTCTGTAAAGTGTTCCTGCGGACGTATAAGGCGCACAGCCACGCTTGTTACCTTCCCCTTCCGTCCCGCGGCCGGCCGGGCAGCGCTCTCCGCAAAGGCCAGGCCCGGCGCCCTTTCCCGGGCCCTGCACGCGCGCCCGCTGTGCCCCCGGGAGCCCAGTGCGCACGCGCCTGCCTCGAGCGCTCTTCCGCGGAAGGCGGGGCCGGGCGGAGCAGCTGGACCCACACCCGGGGCTGGGGCCTCTCTGGATGGAGGATGGGGCCGCGGCGTGCGGAGGACCGGGAGCGGAGGGGGCTCGCTCCGGCCGCCGGCTCAGCAGATTCTTGCTCTGCCTCTACCTGGTGGGCTTCCTGGTGAGTCCGGGGAGGGTGGCTGGAAGGCGAGGGCGAGAAAGGGCGGGAGCAGAGCGCGCCGCGCGGGGCCCCGGCAGCCGCTCATCCTCCCTACTCAGCCGGCCTTAGGGGCAGCAAGCCCCCGCGCTGCCTGATGCAGTGACGCAGCGAGCCGCGCCGATGCGAGCTTTGTGGCCAGACACCGGGCCTGGAGCTGTAAAAACCCGGGCCCGAAGGCGGCCTCGGACTCCTCCGGCAGCGTGCCCCTGGGCGCTTTTTTTAATCCCATTTCTTCCAGTTTCCTCATCGGCGAAATAAGCTGGAGAAGAAAATGGCAAACCCCACCAGCATCTTTGTCAAGAAGACCCCAAAGGGGGTGAGGAGACCCGTAACACACGTGCAGGGATGGTTCCTGGTGCGGAAACTCCATCCGGCAGGACATAGGGAGAGCCTGCCCTGGATCGGTTATCTCCAGATCAGAGACACAAGGATCATAGGTCAAGAGCTTGCAAGGGTGATTCGAGGTCACCCAGAGGTGTCAGAATCCAGCTGACAAAGATACAGTAACAGCCAAAGCCCCACCAAATGGGACCCCAGCCGGTTAAAATGTAACTGGGCAGTGTTTACCAAAACAAAGAACCAGTTACATTGAAATAGTTATAAAAAAAAAAAATTAAAGGTCCCAGTTAAAAACCTGTGTCCCAAGATAAGGTATAAACTTCTTAGTTTAGTTTTTAAAGTTTGGCACGACACTTTTAATATATCTTGGCCGGAACCTATCTTAGCAAGTTTATTAGACAAAACTCTTTCTCCTACAGTATTCAGTCCAGCCAAACAAAGTCCTCTTTGTTCCCCGTAGAGGACACTCCCATCTCCTCCTTCCATACCTTTGCACTGGCCTTCTTGCATGTGGAATATACTGTCTCCTTAATCTTTCTTATACAATCACTCTTCTCCATTTAAGACAAAACTCAGGCATCATCTTTGGCATAAAGCCTTTCCTGAGCCCTCCAACTTTCAGTACCTCCCCTCCCAAAATACTTTGTATATAATTATATTTGTTTCCTTCCTATTTATACTCAATTTTTATATGTACTTGTCTCCCTCACTAGAATGTAAGCTCATTTCAAGTGATTATTTCATTTTTTTGTACTTGTTATCACAATGCCAGGCACATACTAAATACTGATTATTTGTTAATTAATTGGTTGACCTGACATAGATCATACAATTAGTAATCATCAGAGGTCATATTTGAACTCAAGTCTCTTGACTCCATTGTCAGTGGTCTTACTGCTACAGGATAATTTTTAACATTTACATGCTTTTTTCCCTAAATTCAAAACCTTTTCATCAGTTAAAAGAAGATACACATGCCTTTGAATTAATCCATAATTTGTAGAGAACTGGGTTTAATTTCTCAGAAGAATAACAGAATTCCCCCCCCCCCCATTTTTATAAGCAATAGTGTCAATAATTTCCTTGCAGACTGGACTGAAAATGGGAAGTTGTTATTTGGTATTTAGTAGCCATTACCTGTGGTGCAGCATGGACTATTAGACCACCATGCCTGGACTAAGGAAATCTTCCTGTGTTCATAAATCAAACATTTATGTCTGACCTCAGACACTTACTAGCTGTGCGACTCTAGGCAAGTCACTTATCCCTGTTTGCCTTAGTTTTTTTCTGAAGTAAAATGAGCTAGAGAAGGATACACAAACTGCTCTTTGCCAGGAAAATCCCAAATGGAGTCACAAAGGGTCAGATATGACTGAAAAATAACCAATAAAGCCGAAATCTTGGGGAAACTTGTCAGGTTTCCAGATTTTAATTTTTCTTAAGGTATGGTTTCCATAAATGCCACTTATTTGATCATCTAAAGAAATGTTTACTGAGTGCCTCATTTCTACAAGACACTGTCTAAAACACAAAGATAAGTAAAATATTGCTCTTGTCTTCAAGGAATTTACTTGAAATCTGGTAGGCAATTTGCAGATTAGATTTGGAAACTGATAGCGGGCTCCCTCAGCATGCCCTTTGCCAGTTGTAGTTTTCTCTACTTTTTATGCGTTGAAATTACTGTAAACAGTGCTGGAGAAGGGTTAGGAAAAAACCTATTATTGTCTCTCTACTCACTACAGTAGCTTGTGACCTAAAGTTATATAGCCCTGGGGGAGGATGCCATAGTAAGAAGGTAATCCTATATCTGGTCTGAAAATTTACTACTTGGGGCCTCTTTCTTTTCCCATCTGTTGCCTTTTTGTTATGACAACATTCTTCTCCCTTTCCTTACGGTAGTATCCTCATTTAAGTTCTTCATTACCTTCCACCAGCCAAGGAATAATTGATTCATGAAAAGATCGTCTTCTCCTCTCTCTCTGTTAGGATGGTCAAACGTGAGAGTGGTTGCAAACAAATATTGGGGCTGACTTTGTTCAGCCTCAGGCAAGTATTTTACTCATCCTAATCTGAGCAATATATTATAATATTCCATCAGCATTAGGTAACTAGGACAGACATAATTCAGAATGCATTCCTAGGATGAGTTAATCCTGAGTTTGAGTTTAAATGATAACTTACTTTTTTTTCAATTGAGTTTTGATAAGTAGAACAAAAAAGACCACCAGTAATACTAGATCATGTTTACATGATAATGTTTGATTTATTAATTATGACTTTATTTGAAACAAACCCTGGGTGATTGGTAATCCAAGAGTTACCTCCATTCTGCAGGTGATAAAATTGAAGCTCAAAGAATTAAATGATTTGCCTAAAGTCACAGAGTAATTCAGTCAGGCCTTGAATTTAAGGTTTTCAAATACAAATTGAGTTCTTTTTCCACTGAGCAAGAAATTCAGAACATCCATAAATTGATACTTCATCATTGGATATTCAGAAAATTACTTTATTTGCTGACACATCCAAATAATATCTAAAGTATGTTCAGGGAACTTTATATAAAATTTTTGGAATTTAAGAGTTTTAGGATAAAGGAGAACTGGGATGAAATCAACTGTTAATGCTAGGTACAGTACTGTTGTGGAGAATGCACAATATTTATAGTCAAGACGACCTTGGGTGTTTTTAAAGGGCCACAAGATTTGTTCTGTTTGATCCCCTCTTAGCAGAATTAGGAATAATGGATAGCAGTGCAAAGAGGCAGATTTAGGCTGTTTAATAGGTGACTGGCAAAACTCTTAAATTCCTAATGTCTTAGATGATATTCCTAGTGTGGACTTAAAAATGTTGGGACATGTTCCATCATAAATTCATTTTCTGAATATTCTAGAATGAAACTGCCAACCTGCAGATCATACAGAAAGAATATTCTGTGGTGTAAGGAGATAGTCACCTGTCCAAGATCACACATTCTTGAAGCTGTTCTCTCAACCCAAATTATTAACCAGTGTCCCTTCATTGCCCTGGGCAGAATGTTGAAGAGGCGACATCATACAATGTGAAGTGTAAGGATAAGGTACTATACTTGGAACACAGGTTCCTGTCTGACACTTATTAGTTCTTTAACCCCTGAGCAACGAATTTATCATCTCTGAGGCCCAATTTCATCACCTTTTAAATAGAAATGACAACAGTAACTGCCTTCGCTATTTTACAGTGTTGATGTGAAGAACAAATGAGAGAAGGTGCTATGTAATGTCAACTATTATTATTATAATTATTTGGGGTTCATAATGAAGTGGAAATTATTTCTTATGGAATTAGAAAACTTTGTGGTTTCATTTAGTTGTTCCGGCTTTTTTTAAAATTTTTCAAAGAAAGTAGAGAGGAGTTATTATACAAGTGCTACACTTAGCCACAAAGAAAACAATCCTTCTGGAATGACAAGAGGGTACCGTGGCACACTCTCGAGAGGCAGATAGACGGATCTTGCATTAAAATGTGGAATATCCTTTGTAAGGAAGAAGTGCTTGGTGGTAAGAGTCCTTATCTGATGGTAGAGTTGGCACAGTCCTACATGGGGTGATATCTCCTGAAATACCCAAAGTAAGACTTCATGCCTTATTTAGAGAATTACAAGCCTTGGTTACTTCTGTGTACAACACCATCTTCTTAGTTAAACTACTCTAGTTCAATCTGGTATCCCCTTGTTCTATACTCTTTTCCTTTTTTTTTTTTTTTTTGAGGGGGAAGGCAAGGCAATTGGGATTAAGTGACATGCCCAAGTTCTCAAAGCTAGTAAGTGTCAAGTGTCTGAGGCCAGATTTTGAACTCAGGTCTTCCTGACTTCAGGGCCTGTGCTGTATTCACTGAGCCACCTGGCTGCCCCCATTCTTTTCCTTTTGTGAGGAAAAAGACGTAAGTCGGAAGAAGGAAGCTCTGCTTGCACCCCCCTTCCTTTTTTTGGTAAACCCTATATTAATGGTGTATCTCTTTTTGAGATACTTTTAAAATACATTCCCAGTGAAAGATAATGGTGTTCTGTGTTTATGAAATAAGAAAGCTGGAAGGAGCTAACCGTAAAGTGCATTATATGGCAGATCTGTCATTTACAAATTGCAAATCTGATAAATAACATTAGGGGTATCTCAAAAGAGTTAGAGAGAAAACTTGGCATTTTGTTAGAAAAGCCAGATGTTGTGTATGGAATAGAAAGGGAAGGGTCTTTACCGAGTATAGGATCCACAGTTCCAAAACCTCTCAGATTCTAACAGTCGTCTAATTAATGAAAGTATGATCTGTCTTCTTTTAGGATTTTTTTGGTGTAAGCATGGTGGTTCCTTTATTAAGTGTTCATATCAAATCCCTTGGAGCAAGCCCAACCACCGCCGGAGTAGTAGGTAAGTGATATGAGCTAATAAAATAAAAACAAGTGTAGATTATGAATCATTGCTATTCAACAACTAAATAGTAAAAAGATTGTTTCTCAGAGATGTTTAAAGCTAGATGATCCTAAAGGAAGTTTGTCCTAACTTTCTCTAGTTTGGTGGATAAGCTATTCATCAAGTGTTTGTTGAGTATGGGCAATCTTTAGATATTGAATTGTGGATAAAGCATTGTGTTAGACCTTGGGGAAGGTACAGAGGTTAGCTAATACCTGATCCCTCTCCTCCTAGGGCTTTCAGTTCAGGAGAGGATTAAGACACATATATGGATAAGGACAGGGACTGTACCTATGATTGCACTGATACAGAGAATTCTCTTGGGGACTGAGTACTCTAAAGGAACGAGCATTTATTTAGTACCCACTATGTACCAAACACTGTACTAAGTGCTTCACAACTATCTCATTTAATCCTCACAATAGCCCATTTTGTAGTTGATGAAACTCAGGCAGAAAATGGTTAAGTTACTTGACCAGAAGTAAGTGTCTGAAGCCAGATTTCTACTCAAGCCGTACTGACTCCAGACTCAGCACTCTGTCCATTGTGCCACCAGCCTTCTTCCCAGTTGAGGAAATTCCATCTACCAGTTCAGGTTAGCACCTGCTCTGCAATGTCTGGTCTTACAGAGTTGCCTCGGTCACTGTGCCCTGGGTCCCACAGCCCATTCCTGAGTCACAAGTCTCTTCATCTTCTATACTGCATAGTTTTTCAGACATGGATATATTTAATGCACACTGTTATATAATAAATATATTAGAGTTGCAAAAGCTAAGTGCTTTATGTAGTCTGAGCTTCCTGAGGTCTGAGTGTCTCGATAACAGAGTGTCAAGGAGAGGTGTAGGATTTCCACAGGTAAAAAGAAGGAAGGGGTAGATTTTAGTTATTGGGAATCAAATGACATATTTGGGAAACAGAGTTTATTCCAGTTTGGGTGGAGTATAAGGTACCTAAAAGGGAATAATAGAAGTTGTCTGGACATTTTCCCTCACTCTTTTGCAGAGATGGAAGTCCACAGGTGTAGAAAATTGAATATATTTTTGAAATACTGACCAGTTTTGCTGATTTGTTATTCTCCTCTTTCTCTTAAAAATAATCTTTGTTATATGCACAATGGCTGTCTAGAAGAGGGTAAGGGGGGAGATAGGACAGGAAATTCCTAAGATATAAAACAGGCAATACCAATGAAAGTCTATTAACATATAAATTGTGTGATCTCAAATGGTAACAGGAGAAACCTTCAAATGTCAGGCAAAGAAGGTTGAGCTTTACTCAGTAATTAGTAGTAATCCACTGAAGACTTCTGAGCAGTGACTTGAGAAGACAAGAGACGATAATGGTGGTAAATGGTGGTATCGTGACGACAATGACGACTGCGGCAGAAGTGTGAAGAAAGAAGAGAAAAATAGAAGCAGAAAAACCTGCTGAAAAGCTTGCATGTAGATGGCAATCAGGCTCTGGGAGCAGAAACTGAAAGAAATGTGGAAATAGAAGGTTGAGGTCAAATTGTTGAGACTTCGCATAAAGGCATATTTTAATATGCCTCGGAGGGTTCAGAGATAGTTTGTTGGGATTAAAATAAAAGATGTCATGAGGACCTATACCAGAGGGGGAGGAGAACCGAGAGAATCTCTGAATCTGAAGGATGAAGGATTCAGTGAGAGAGGGTGGTCAGTAATATTAAGTGCTGGGGATGGGGTGGGTCAAGAAGAATGTATACAGCCCATTACCACTTTGGTAAATCTGGCAATTAAGAAATCATCTTAGGGGCAGCTAGGTGGCACAGTGAATAGAGCACCAGCCCTGGAGTCAGGAGGACCTGAGTTCAAATGTGACCTCAGACAGTTAACACAAAAACTAGCTATATGACCTTGGGCAAGTCACTTAACTGCAGTTGCCCTCCGAAAAACAAAAAATCATCTTAAAGAGCAGTACCAGTAGCTCATTTGGATGCAAAAAAACAAATTTTAAGAAGTGAGAAAAATGGTAAAGAAATGAAGGCTACAGGGGTAAATGGTTTTGCCAGTGAAGGTTTGAAGAAAGGTGGGATAGTCATGGAATATATGCACAAGATTTTTTGTTTTTAATGTGAAGCATTTAACTTATTTGCAAACAATTTGGAAAGAGCGGTGCAGTGGGAGTGATTGAAGATGAAAGAGAGGAGGCAAGTCTGCTGAAGCAACCTTGTGTAGGAGACTAGAGAGAATGGAACCAAGGGCATAGGGAGAGGGTTCGACCTTAGTAAAGAAAAGTTATATTTCTAAGACTTTTTGTGGCTCACGATGCTCCGAATAGATTTAAAGAGTAGATATCATAGATCTTTACAATCTAATATAAGAGGCAAGAAGATATAGCTGTTATTCTCAGAAATAGGTACATTTTTAGGATTATAGTAGTTGGGCAGAAGGGTGGAAAATGATTAAAGTATGTCAGATCTGGTTATCTATTTCCTCAATATGCTTTAAGTATCTCCTTGTTGCCTATAAACCTATCAGGTTTATCCCAACCAGAAAGTCATTCTTAGCTCTTCCCTTGCCAGATCCTTATCAGCACTCAGGTTCTCGCTTTGTACTGTCTTACAAATCTATAGCTCTATATGTAGAGAACTAAGTGTTGGCAACTAAGCGCAAAAAAAAAAAAAAAAACATAAAGAAGGGGCGGCTAGGGGCACGGTGAATAGAGCACTGGCCCTGGAATCAGGAGGACCTGAGTTCAAATCCAGCCTCAGACACTTAACACTTACTAGCCCTATGACCTTGGGCAAGCCATTTAGCCCCAGTTGCCCTGCCTTCCCCCCTCCAAAAAGAAAAAAAAAACATAAAGAAGTCATTCATTTCAGAATCATAAAATAGGATAATATAGCAATAATCTTACTAAGGGGAACACCTATAGGAATAAGAGGCAGATTGTGCCAATAATGGTTACTGTGACAGTATAGAAAATGTTTTTTTAAGTTTTCAAGTCTCATACATTGCCATAATTTGAATTCATAATGAGGAAAAAAATGTCTTAAAAAAAATCTTGCTCATGTTGATCACTCAGGTAGGGATTTTTATACAAAGCCCAGCAATTCTAAAGTAATTATACATGTGGAAGAGTCTTACATGCTCAAAAAAACCTCTTTCAAATTCAGGAATTTTTACTCCTCGCTGTACTTCTTCAACACTAAATCAGAAGTTTTCCTTCTCACTGTTCTGGAATCCTGACTGTTCCATTCTCTTAATCTGAGCGTTTTCTTCTGTTTGTTCTAAATTATATTTAGTAATCATACCCTTTTTTGTTGGTACACTTCCTATTGATCTCTGTCCTTGGTTAAGTCAGCTCTATGATCAGTCCAGGCCTCCCTCATTTATACTATTGTTTTGTTTTGTTTTGTTTTAGGGTCCCTTTATGGTGTTCTGCAGCTCTTTTCTAGCACAGTAGTGGTAAGCTTACCTTCATTTGTACCATTGCATCTTTGAAAAATATTGGCGTGCCTGTTGATAAGTTGAGGACAGTTTTCCATTGGCACAGTAACAATAATGACTGTTAATGAAACTTAAAAAAAAATCATGTTCACAAAAAAAGATACAGGTAATTAGACACAAGTAATATTAAAAATCCAAATTAATAAAAAATCATCAAATCTTCCTGGAATATTAGGATTCGGGTTAAAATTAAATACTCTGAACTTCATCATTAGAGTGAAAATTTTGTTTATGATGGCTAAAGTATTAACCAGATTTCTGTCATATTCATGCAATATGTAGTGTGTGTGTATACATATATATATATCCATATACATATATATATGCATGTATGTATATCTATGTGTATATACAGTAGATAAATAGTGCCAGGCCCAGAGCCAGGAAAACTCATTTTTCTGATCTGACCTCAGACCCTTACTAGGTGTATGATCTTAGGCAAGTCACTTAACCCTGTTTGCCTCAGTTTCCTCATCTGTAAAATGAGCTGGAGAAGGAAATGGCAAACCACTCCAGACTGAAAAACAACTGAACAACAATCTAATTTAAACTCCTTGAGGGTTGAGAAGACTTCATTTTTGCTTTTGTTTCCCTAGGACAGTGACTGGCATGCAGTGCACACTTAATAAATGCTTGTTGATTGATTGATTCTATTACATAATTACAGAAAAGGACCTTTGCTCACAAATTAACTCACCGAAGATATGTTATCTGGGATTTTTATTGACCATAATCAGTTTTGAACCATTTAAAGGAATAGTTTGAGCAGAGCTGGAGCTCTCTTTCTCTCTCCTTTGACCTCACACCCCAATCCATTCAGATGTGTTTTATGATCTTCAAGTCCCATGGAAACATTAATGTTCATAATTAGCATACTGGACACATTATTAGAAGGATACTTTTCAAATTGCCTGGTTTCATAACCCCTAGCTATCTTCATTATGTCAGAAATTAACACTCCAACCTGCTTTAGATATGTTCACCTTTTCCACTGGAGATTTGCATTTTAACATCCCTGATTAAGTTTTTCATAAACTGAGGAAATGGACAGAAACTATCTATCAAGGGAAATATGAACATGTACAAGGAAAGTGAAAGATTTAAAAAACGATTTTGATAGTCAACCTACAGAAAAATGTAATTTGTAACCTGACTTTTCCTTAGGAATTGGAGAAAGGGTAAGGATTGTATTTTTTAAAAAAAGAAATTTTAGATTAATTTGAAAAAAATTAGATGTGCCTAAAATATACATAGCTAAACCCTTTCTTTTCTGTCTCATTATAGCATAGAGGTGACCTTTGGGTTTCTATTATAATTTTACAACTTTAGCAAATAAATTTGATGATAGAGAGTGTTGAAGGCTATCCCAGCAGAGCACAAAATCTCTGTCAGTCCATACCAAGCTGGAAAAGCTTCAGGTGACAGACTTTGTATCAGTGAGCTAAGGACCAGCCTAGCTAAATTCAGAAAGACACTCTACCAGAGGAGTGGCCACCAGGTGAAACTGATAAAAGATCATCAAAAAAAGACATTCTGCATCACTGGAAGAAGTACCCATGAGAATGAAATCTTAGATCTTTTAAAATATTCATGCATGAAGAACATTCTGAGTTCTTTGACAATCCAGCTGATATGGTAAAATAATGAAATAACCATGCCTCTGTCTAATGGGATTTTAAAGTCCTCTATATCCTAAGATACTAGCAATGGGTATTATTTTTTTTTTCTGAAAGCAGGACAGTATCTCCCTAAAGCAAGTCTAGGTGAATTTCTAAACATCTGGATGTAGAACATGGTCTGAAGATAAGACTTTCTCATTTTAATCGTTCAACATCACTTTCTCATTTAAATCACAAACCTTACTTTTGAGGATTTGAGACCACGTATTTTTAAAATACATAGAATTACTATTTCCCCACCTACTATTAAGCTTCTAATATTCTCACTTCATAGGAATTTTTTCTGATACAAAGTTGATCTACTTTTTAGGCATACTTATTCTTTTGAACTCTGCCCACATGCTGCCCAGATAACCAGTCAGTTTAGTCAAATGGTTGACCATTTTCAGTTGCTTGACCATTGAGTTCAATTAAAATGGTCAGTCTGGTAGACAGATATTTATTAAAGCTATAATGAAGAGATATGTTCCTGAAATAATACATGTAAATCAGTTTTAAAAATCTAATCCTATTTTAAAGGCACCAAGAAAGCTTGGTATTGAAAGAATATTTATTACTCCTTTTATAAAACAAATTTGGTAGCCTCTAACTTCACTGGTGAATAGATGTGAATTTCTACATATTATAGAATTTAAATGAAGTGTACTCACATAAGAATTCACTCAATATAGGGGCTCCTCAATGTTCTGAAAATAGGTATCATCTTTTCCTAAGGCATTAACTAACTGCCCCCTATTAAGATAAGTTTTCATAGAACTAGTTAAAGATGTTAGGGGGCATATGCCAATGCACCCACCAGAGCAGGCTTCCTGAATCATTGAATCATGACTTTTTACATTAGTCTTTTTATCTCTAAGATCCTTCTTGGATATTTCTCCCATTTTCTCTAGTAATAATTGTTTCTGTCCATTTTTTAAAAATTAAAGACTGATATAGAAGCCATGGTATAGGGAACATTAAGTTTTTCCCATGGATTTATTGAAAATCTTTGAATCTTGAATCTGAGTTTTTCTAAGCTTTCCCCCAGATCACCCAACCACAGAAGACATATGCTTCTTTATACAGAAAAAAAAATGCCCACAAAAGACATGTGCCTCTTTATACAGAAAGAATACTACCAACACAATTTCCAGGGGCAGAATATGTCTACACTGTCATTTATTTAGGTTGGGTAAAGTGTGCATACTTCACACTTGTGCACTGCTGGTGGAGGGTGAATTGGTTCATCCATTCTGGAAAACAGTTTGGAAATATCCTTCCAGAATTACTAACCTGTCCGTACCCTTTGACCCACGTATGCCATTAAGCCTATATCCCAAAGAGATGAAATAAAAAGGAAAAAGGACCTATATATACAAAAATATGTACAGCAGTTCATTTCATAGTGGCCCCAAACTAAGAGAAACTAAGTCTATGGCTAAATAATATTATACGAATGCCATGGGATATTATTTTGCGAATGGTAACGATTGACAAAATAGCTTCAGAGGAAGATGGCAATACCTCATTAACTGATGCAGAGTGATCAAGAAGAGAACAGTTTTTACAATGACAACATTATAGAGAATAACAACTTTGAAACTCTAATGCAAGGATAAATTATAAATCCTGAAGACTGAAAATTAATCATACTACCCACCTCCTACAAGAGAGATGATGAACTTAAGATATAGAAGGACACATTGTTGGATGTGGCTAATGTAGGAATTTGTTCGGCTGGACTATGCATATTTATTATGAGGTGTTTTTGTTTGTTTGTGGGGGGAAGCAAGGTTGGTTGCTTTTTTTATTTCAATTGTTCACTGGGATCTGAGAGTGGGGAGAGAGATAATAAATGTTCATAAAAACATGTACACATGCATATTAATATGTGTGCAGATATATACATGTAGGTGTGTATTTCAAGTTTTCAAACCTCTCACTTTTTGCAGGGCTGCTGGAGTGATATAGTAGGAAGACAGTATTCGTTGCTTGTGTGTATTCTGCTCAGTGCTGTAGGTTATCTTCTCCTGGGCATATCCACCAGTCTCTTCTTGGTTGCCATCGCCAGAATTCCTGTTGGTGAGTTTCTTGTATATTCCGTGTTGTCTCTCCCTCTTCCTCCTCCTCCAGATGGTACTGCTGAGAGTTTTCTTCTATCTATATAGTTTGTATCCCCATAGGTCCTAATCTTACCTCTTCTTGTCTTTGTTTCTGCCTCTTTGCCTCATAAGCCATGTTCAAGCTCTAGGAATTACTGTATAGAATCCTTGGGGCTATTCTGGGAATGACTATCTAACACTTGGAAACTAGACATTGCCATGACCATGGATCTTGGGAGAACCAGTACAGTCTCGGAATACTATGTCATACCTATCTGTCTCTTGGTGCTATTGCCTAGGATTTCAGTGAACTTGATTGACTCAACATCTGGTATGTGCACTCTGTTCTAGGTATCTATAGAATATAACTCTCCCCTTCAGGAGTTTCTAGGTTCCCAGCTGGGCCATGGAGCTTCAAGCACAGATCCACTGGTATGGCTTGTCTTCACCTTTAAAACTCTATGCAGACTCCATTATTATTAATTGCCATTGTTGAAAATGGGTATAAAGGACCAAAGAGTACTTTTTCATGCCAGCACTTAGTTCATTTTAATCCCTTAGACCAGAGGTTCTTTTTTTTTTTTTAAGCAATTGGGGTTAATTAACTTGCTCAAGGTTACACGGGTAATTTATTATTTATTTCTGGGTGTGGTGCTAAGTATCTGAGCCCAGATTTGATCCAGGTCATCCCAACACTGGAGCCGGCGCTCTTACTCACTGAGCCACCTGGCCACCCCTAAGCAATTGGGGTTAAGTAACTTGCTCAAGGTTACACAGCCAGGTGTTTCTGGGTGGGTGCTAAGTGTCTGAGCCCGGATTCAATCTCCAGGTCATCCCGACGCTGGTGCTCTTACTTGCTGTGCTACCTGGTAGACCAGAGGTTCTTAACTTGGGGTCCATGAACTTTTTTTAAAGTATTTTGATAATTGCATTTCAATATAGTTGGTTTTCTTTATAATCCTGTATATTCCATTTTATGCCTTAAAAACTTTATTCTATGAAGGGATCCATAGGTATTATCAGACTGGAAAAAGGGGTCCATGATGCAAACACACAAATGTTTACCACTCCTGTCTTAGACCAAACTTTGCCTGAGGGGGCTAATTCTAGTGACATTGTCTTTTTTGTAAATTTCATTTCTCCAAGATAACTTTTAACTCTCTCAAATTCAGCTTTTCTTTTTTTACTATATTTGGAAAACTGGTTGCAACCTGAATTAAATGGAGCATGAACTACATTTCTCTTAAATCAGCAGGTTTCAGTTTCACCCATTAAAGAATGAGTGTAGCTCAATAAACAGTTTTAGCACAGTATTCTATTACAGTGATCAATAAAATATATTAGGCCAAAAGGCTATTTTCACCTTCCATAATTTTTATTTTTATCTTGAAACCTCACTTGATTAAGGAAAATTTGTGTGTGTTGGGATATGGGGATGAAGGAGGAGGTATTATAGTAGCATATGACTTTGGAGACAACTGGTGATAGGGGAAAAATCAAATTGTTTATTTCTTTTTATTTTTATCATATATCCATGATTTCTGTATATTTTTAGAGTTTGTAATAAGTTTATAATAATTTGTATGAAACAAGATTGATTTCCCCATCATTCTGTAGGAAATTTTTGATATAAGTAGAAGTGCAGCACAAACTGGGGACAAGCATCAACCACACTGGCATACCCAGGATGGCTGCTAGCACAGGTTCTTAGATCTTCTTTTCTAGGAAAGATAGTTGTTCAAGGGGTCAACAATCTTTTTTAATTACATTCATTAGTTCAGGGGAAAAGTCAGCACCCTGAACGTCAGAGAAAATCCAATAGAGAAAATAGAGAAATTACCGGCAGAGAAATTAAGACCACCTGACAGGGCCTCTGTCTGAGAAATTATCACAGATCAACGGACAGATCCAACTGTCTGACCAAGGCAATACTTACATAGTTACCAGAGAGAAGCACCAACATCTGGGTTTTTCGGGGCTCCGTAACAGTACCCAGAGTCTCATCTGGTCAAAACACAAGAACACTCTTCCAATTAGTGGCCCCAAAGCAAAATACTAACCTCTGAGTATATATACCCTTTTTAGAGCCAGAGGGCATCACAACCCTCATGACTCAGTGCCTAATTAGAAATGAACAAAAGGTGTGAGAGCCTTCCTACGAGCAAGCCTCCCCCCAGTAAGCTTCCCCTAATGGGCTCCATGTGAAGCCTATTAATGGGTGGGAAAGATCTTATATCACATTAGCATTGCAGGTTACTACCTCAAATCACCCTAGAGAGTATTCCTATTTTGTTCATGATTTCATTTATAAATGTGAAGTCAATTTATGGTGAATAGAAATAATATCATGGCACTGTATTGGTACCTCTAGATAAATGTCCTTTAATATCCAGGTCACTTGTGCTGTGCTTGGCATCCCATGGAAATACAGGACATGACAAGAGTACTCCAGACATTGTGGTAGGGAGTTCCTTTGCAAAGTTTTGCTTACGGACTTGGATTTTAAATATATGCTACTTATCCTTTCCCTTCCACCACCCGCCACATAGAGACAACACAAGAAAAGTGATGTCACCCCCAGTTTGCTTACATTTGTTTCCTTCTGTAGCCCAGCTCTTCCAGATACAGGAGGAATTCATCTCTTTAATTCAATTTGGTTTAATTCAGCAAGCATTCTTTAAGTCCTACTGATATTCTAGACGGTCTAGTCTCTCAGGCTGCAAGGAAAAAAAATGATCTCTGTTTTTAAGAAACTGAAATTCTTTGTATGAGAAGGGGTGAAGAGAGTATGGGGGAGAAAACAATATATACACAAAGAAGTAAATATAAATTACAAGATTATTTGTGGGAATGGTGATTATTGTTTTAGAGTTTTTCATTTGGGTCTGACTTTTCATGACTCCATTTGTGGTATTCTTGGCAAAGATAGTAGAGTAAGTTTGCTGTTTCTTTCTCCAGTTCATTTTACAGATGAGAAAACTGAGGTAAACATAATTAAGTGACTTGCCTAGGGTCACATAGTTAATAAGTGTCTGAGTCCAGGTGAACTCAGGAAGAAGAGTCTTCTTGGCTCAAGGCCTGGCACTCTCTTCACTGCACCTAGCTTCCCCTTGTGAGAATGGATAGGGGGAACTATTAAATAACAGAATCAGGAAAGACCTTCTGTAGAAGGAGCTTGAGCTGCACAGATAAAGGGGTTGAGACTGAGGTAAGAGGGAGAATATTACAGGCATGGGGACAGTCTATCCATAGACACAGAAGGCAGGACATGGAATGTTATACTCAGGGAACAGAAAATAGCCCCATTTGTCTGAAATGAAGAGGGATTAATATGCAATTGGTCTGGAAAGATAATTTTGTAGCTGGGAATATAAAGAAAGATAAAAACAGCCCCTGCCTTCATTAGCTCACATTCTGATGGGATATGCCACATGAAAAATGTTGTATACACATAGGATTTATACAGGGTATATTAGAGGTTATCTCAGAAAAAGAAGGTAGTAGTTAATAGGGGGAGAGAGTTGTTGCAGAAAGTAGGATTTTAGCCGAGAGTTGAAGAAAGGCCGAGTAAGACAGGAGGCAGAGAGGAAGAGGAGCAGCATTCTAGGCATGTGGGAGAACCAAGGAGAAAGCACGGAGTCAGGAGAGATAATGTGAACAGGGAACAGCAGGGAGCCCAGTATCAACAGAAGACTGAAGCATTTGGGGTCGGGTTGTGAAGGACTTTAAAAGCCCACTAGAGCATTGTACACTTGACCCTGAAGCATTTATTGAGTAGGGAGGTGATATGACTTGTGATTTAGGAAAATTACTTTGGCAGAAGAGTGAAGGATAGAGTAGGGTAGGGAATGAGTTCAAACAGGGGGATTTGCAATATAGTCCAGGTATCAGGTGATAAAGCCCTACTAGTGAGTCAGAGGACAGAAGAGTGTGTGTGTGTGTGTGTGTGTGTGTGTATTACAGGTGTCTGGAAGGCAAAATCAACAGGACTTGGGAGACAGATGGGATATGGCAGATATAAAAGAGGGAGAAGTTGAGTATGACAGCTAGGTGGCAAGCTGGGGGATTGAGAGAATGGTGGCACCCAGGTAGAGTTAGGGAGGCAGAGAAGTAGTTCAATTTGAGCTTTACAGAGGGCTTTGTTTTTGTCTAGAAATAGTAGGGAAACATTGAAGTTTCTTGAGCAGAGATATGACCTCATCTTTTAACTATATCAATACTGTAGTAAGATGTGAATACCATCATTTTTTTTTTAAATCTTCATTAAGCATCTGTGGACATAATTATATGCTGAGTACTGAATTTAAGTTTTTATATAAAGTCTACAACTTTTGTGTGTGTGTATCAGTGGTACCATAGATCAATTGGTCACCAGTTTTCATTGAGCTCCTTCCATATGCAGAGAAATCTTGAGTTATATAATTATTCTTTAAATTTTAGGTAATGCATCTCCATGTCAATAACAGTTCAGTTTGGTAGACTGGCATGTAGAACAGACAGATGCAAGAATGATGTGTTTTATTTTTCCTTTTAAAAGGTTTTTTTTTTTACTTTCAACATCTCAATTAAGTTCCCCATTTAAGTAGAAAATCATTTGGTGCAGTTGAAGTTCCCAGACCCTCCTCTCTAATGCCATTTGCTTTTCTTACATAAATAATGTGTTTGAAACAAATATTGTGGCATAGGTGTCAGTTGGTGCCTCAAGTCCAGTAGCACCAGAAAGGATTGCAGGCACCATTTTCAGAGATCAGGACACAGAGTAAGGAATCCAGACAGGTCAGAATTTGAAGTTTTTCACTTTTGGTGGAATGGGGCAGAAGGCAAGAAGTCATATATCATCAGGGCATGCACTTTTATGGAGGCATTGTGGTACAAAGGAAAGTACACTGGCTCTGCAGTCAGAGGATCTGGGTTCAAATCCCACTTACGTCATTTACTATCTCTGTGGGCTTGGGGCAAGTCCCTGAACTTTCCTGAGCCTCAGTTTCCTCAAAGACAAAATAATAGATTTGGACTAGAATGGGCTGAGGTGCCTTCCTGCCCTAGAGCTCTGAGCCCAAGGAGGTACCAGGAGTCAGAACTCAGGGAAGAGTCTAAGCAAAGACCACAAATTGTTTTCTCCAAGGGTCCTTTTCATATTTCTTGTCAGGAGCAGAAAGTAGCCGTGGAGCATGGGATTTAGAACCATACAGGACCTTAGAGGGCCAACATCCTCATTTTACAAATGAGGAAAACTGAAAGGTAGATGAAAGAGGGAAACTGCAGAGAGATAAGCCGTTACTGAAGTGTAACATAAGTAGTAAGCAACAGAATCAGGTTTCAAACCCAGATCATTTATTTCCAAATCTGTTGAGTGTTTTTTCCATCTTGACAAGGAATGAGTAACACTGTACCCACCAGAGCATTCAGGGAATTGATTTCAGCAGTGTGGGAGATAAAGAAGATTGTGGGTTCACTCCAGTCCTAGTTAGGGCCTAGGCAGGGCAGCTAGAATTACCAAAGGCCTTTCCAGAAACCACGTTCTCTTTTGAAGGGAAAGCTGTAAATCTTACATAGCTTTGCCTTTTCCATGTAAGGAACATTTCAGCAAAAGTTCATCGTAGTTTTTAAATGTGTACATTCCAAATGCTTTAAAGGCTTGCCAGAGATTGTTCTGGTAAACATTAGTGTTAAAAGCACACCTGTATTTTATTAAGTATTGTTAAATTAGCATACTTCACTCATATGGTAGAAGAAGGTTTTCTATCCTTTTTCATGAATATTTCATTTTTTCTAATTAAATACAGATATCATGTTCATAGACATGAAACCTAGCCAGAAATTCTTAACCATATATATGTTTGCTATTTGAAAGTAGAATATTTTGTGGTAATTGAGATTAAATACAGAACAGGAAATGCTTTCATTTTGGGAAATGTTACTAAACCATTCTTCATCTCTTCCTGTAGGTATATTCAAGCACACACTCTCAATCTCAAGAGCTCTTCTTTCGGATCTGGTTTTAGAGAGAGAGCGCCCACTGATATTAGGCAAATTTAATACAGCATCGAATGTGGGTTTTATCTTGGGTCCTATAGTCGGTGGATATCTTACTGAGTTAGAAGGTGGATTTTATATAACATCCTTCATCTGTTTCTCTATCTTCATTCTGAATTCTGGTAAGTTGTGATTTGACCACAAGATAAGTCAATTTATTTACAATTAATGTTGGTTCACTATACATTGTGAGAATTTTTAACTTTCATGATGCCAAGATCATGAGTTTGATCACTGCATGGACCAGCTAGGTTTGTTGTGTGGTTCATAATCAGGAATTTTACCTTTAAGCTCTGTCAGCTTCCCTACAAATGCATGTCACATGGAAAACCAAGAACGAGTGTAATGCATCAGGACAAATCCATCACTGTGGCCAGAAAAATGACTTCAAGCATATACTTTGTTTATGGAATCTCAGCGTATTCTCTCATTTATAAGATGTCACGTATTTTGTATAGGATGTCACATATCAATAATAAAGGGAAGGAATAGCATCACAGCAGTTGATAGGAAAAGGTGATTTGGGGAAACTTACTTTTAGTTTTTTCATTAAATTGGGTGCCATGCATTTTATCTTATTCCAAACTAAGTTCCTCTGTATGTCTTTTATCTGGCCACTAAGTAAATTTGCTAGCAAAGCACATTACTATTACTGTCTTGTATGAAATGCTACAACTCTGTCCCAGCTACCACAACTGCCCTATCATCCACTTCTTGTAGCCTACTAACAATATCCTTTGCTGTAATCAGCCTTATTGCTTGAGTATCCTATTTAGATTTTTTTTTCCTTTCACTCATATCTATGCCTATGTCTTTTACCATGGTCCAAGTGCCTGGAATGATCTTTTCCTTTTAGTCCATCATTGATCATGCTGAGTTCCTTCACATTCTTCCTGAAATCTTCATTCTATGAAAGTCTTGGAGAACCTCTTAAAAATATAAGTAAATGGAAAAACTCAAGAGGGCCTCTTACCACTTTATTATAGGGTGAGTTTTCTGTTGAAATTATGCAATAAATGTTTAAACTATAGCCACCATATTTTTATTTATATTTCCCATACTGTCTCCACATGACTTTGGATCCTAATGCTTTTCCCAAACTTATAAATTCATACATTTTATTTCACACCTACTGTGTACAGCATAGCATAATGGAGAAATGTAAAAAAAAAATAGATATCCCTACAGCTTATGATATAACTGGAAAAACAACATACATGTATGAAATTATATGAGAGTAATATAAAGCAATACCAAATGACCTTCAAAGGCAAAGCAGTGTAGTTAAGAACTACATTTTAAGTTGTCAAGTCAGATTATTCAAGAAAAGATTCACAGGGTGGGTTTATTGTGGGTTGGGTTTTTGAAGGAGGTGCAATATGTGAACATTAATGGCTGAAGAGGAGGGGATAGGTTAAGTTCAGGTAATAGAAATGGAATGCATAACCAACCAAAGTCAGCATGGGGTAGCATGTTGAATTGAAGAGGCAAAGAAAGTCGTTTGTTGGGAGTAGAGGAGTGAGCGGAGCTGAAGAGAAGTGAGATGAGTTCATGAAAAGCCTTGAACAAAAAGCACCATTCAGATTTGAGATAATGAGAAATAAACCATTTGGAAGTTCTCAAGAAGGGGAGTGATGGTGAACACTTTGAGGAGATTGGTTTGTTTTTTAGTACAACACTCTCCTTTTGTTATTTTTAATAATGGTAAATAATGATCACAGAAACAATAACACAAATAATAAGCCAAATGCATTCTTTAATTATGTCATTGGAATAGTAGATGTAATGCTGATTTAGGCTGAGGAGGGTCTGGATTTAAATTCTGCTTCTGATGTTTGTTAGATGTTGATCCTTGTAAATTACTTATACTCCCTGAAGCTCAACTGAGATCGTTTCTAGCAGCTGCATAGGAACATAGACTCAGAATGGAAGGAAAGGTCTGTAGCAGTTACCTTGACCATTTTGACAAGTGCAGTTGAGTAGTGTTAGAGAAGCAGCTTTTTAGCATCTGAGGACAAAAGTACACTCATGCTCTCGCCCTGCATTAACAGGTCTTGTCTGGATATTTCCATGGAATGACACAAACTTGAGAAGGATGAAAAATAGCCGGCAAACCGACAACAGACCTCCTTCAGACCTCCTGAAAAAGGCAAAAAACAAGTTACAGGAGACTCCAGCTACTAATGGTACCATCACGCCTCCGGCACTGACTTGGCAGCTGTGGATTCAGATTGTGTCTGTATTAAGAGATACTAAGAATGTAATATTATCTGAAATGTGGGACATCTTTTTAGTGCGCTTCCTGATGTCTCTGGCCGTTATGCTCTATCACAGTAACTTTGTTCTGGCGATTGAGGAACGCTTTGGGATGAAACCCAGGCTGACTGGATATGTCATCAGCTACAGCAGTGCCCTGGGAGTGCTGGCAGGTTTTGTGCTAGGACCAGCAATGAGACTCTACAAGCACAGCACTTACACCATTCTGTTGCACTCGAGCACCCTCACCTGTGTGCTGTTACTGCTTTATTCTACAGCTCTCAGCATATGGGTGGTTATTTTCTGCTCCACTTTGTTGTCATTTTCCACTGCCATAGGCAGGATTTGCATTACAGACCTTCAGCTGACTGTGGGAGGAACTCAGGCTAGTGGAACTCTTATAGGCCTGGGGCAATCTGTGACAGCTGTGGGTCGTATCATTGCCCCTCTTCTCTCAGGAATTGCCCAAGAGTTCAGTCCCTGTGGTCCTCCAAGTTTAGGAGCAGCATTAGCTTTAGTGGCTGTCCTCATAATGGTATTAAACAAACCTCGTTACAGTAATGACCAAAGTGCTAAGCTGAAAAGCCAATAGGAAGATTTCCAGTAAAAGAGAAATGAAATATGTGGTGAATGAGCCAGGGGCAAATGCAATAATTATTAATATTATAATAATTATTATAAATGCAATTATTATTAATTACTATTATGATGGTATATGATAGAAGAAAGATATGCCTTTAAAGAAAAAGGTGGCATGAAAACAAGGGAAGAGGATCTAGTTTCTACAGACACAGTGGCTCTAAAATCAGAAGTCAAAACAGGAATGTTGATACTCATGATTCAGAGAAAACATTCACCAGGTGAAGGATAGGTATGAAATGTGTACCTACAAGTTTCATCTGCTGGTTATGCTAATGGGGCTGACATTTTTAAAGGAAATAAGATCTGAGCTGTTGAGAGCATGTTGGTATAATGCATACAAGCAGACTCTTTGAGTGGATTGCCAAAGCAGGCTACTTGGAAGAATAGAAGTAGCTACTAGGACTTGCCCACCAAATGAAAATAAAATTGTACTTTAAGAAAAAAACATCTAAAATTGGGTGGATAGCAATGATTTCCTTATAGTGGCAGGGTATTTGTACAGGTTGTCCCTTTTATGTAGATTTTAAAGAACTTGAAAACTTCCATTAACCAATTTGTCATCTTTTAAGTAGACTGACTTCTTATCCTTCTTTAATTCTGGAGATTTTCTTAAAGTTGTGTTTGCACTAAGTTGTATTCAGAATTTTATCAGCTCTTCCTGTTGAAATGTGGAGGGTTATATAGATTGTGTGTTGCTGTCCCATATGTGATAGGTTTTATCTTTACCCTTACTGCCAGAGGATTCCTTCAGGACTTGACTAAGAGGGCTGAAGGTCAGCCAAGGTGAATCTTACCTGAAATTCTGTATTCCTGTGTTGCAGCATTACTTGGGGAATAGAATATCACCTAATATAAGTTGAGGAAACCTTATTAATAACAGAATAGTGTCATCAGGTGAGACATCCCATTTTATATATGTTATTGAATGGTATAAAGGAACCTTAGGGTTATTTTGAAATAATGTTTGTTACACATGAGCCCCTTATGTGAGAATAAGATCAAGGAGAAATAATACAACCTCTCCTAGCCCTAATGTCTATGTGGCATACTTAAATAGCACTTGTACATGTACTACTTAGGAGCCCAAGAGTGAGCTCAAGGTGGAGGTTTGCCGAGAGCTTGATGCCGATCATAGTAGGCACTTACATACATTTACTAAAATATATGTTCAAATTCATGGTTTGAAAAGTTCAAGAGATACTCACTGTGACCTAGGGCAAACCACTTAACCCCATTGGTGAATGACAACTCTCTAAGATTATAAGTTGCAATCAGTGCTTGTTTTCATTGGGAGATGGAGCTTCTTACACCAATAAAATCCCACGCATAGTTTAAAGATAAATAAGTAGATAGATAGATAGATTTTTTTTTCTTTCAAAAGGCACTTCCTAACAAACATCTTAATAAACCCACCTAGAAAAGTGCATTTCCCCAAAACAATTTACTTAAGGACAGGATTTTTTTTTTAAGAAAGGAGACACAAATATTTATGATGAAGATGAAAAGAAAATATTTTCTAGGTTGGAAGTTTTTCCATTTTCTCCTACTATAAGGACACAGTTGACTAGATCACTTGTGATTGAACTGAATAAGTTAAACTGTAATAATTAAATTCATAAGTATTTATGAAGCACCTTCTTGATACACAGAACTGTGTTTGGTTCTGTGGGAAAGACAAAGACTGTCATAGGTTACTTATGGTCTTATTGGGAGAAGAGAGCATAGCATCATGAATTGAGAGCTGGATGGGCTCTCAGGTATCACTAGTACAAACCTATCATTTTTCAGATGAGAAAACAGAAGACAAGATGGGAAGCAATGTCATACAGAGGGGAGAATGCACAATTTATAATCATGAGGCCTAACTTTAAATCCCAGCTCTGCCAATTTATTCTCACCATGACTTATTCTCTCTGGACCTCACTTTTCTCATCTGTAAAATGGAAAAAAAAATGAGACAAAATATATCTCTAAGGTCCTTTCCCATTCTGGATTTACAGTTCCAAGATTTATGAGCTAGAGGGCAGTTACATGCAGTAAAGGCTGAAAAGCTGAGATGTGTAATAGAAAGATTAAGGAGAGAGGATTGTGAAATAGAACACATTGTTTATGGTTATCTTCTTTTCCCACACAGCTTTTCCAAGGAGAATTTCAAACTTAGGCATATTTTTATTCACAGCTATTGATTTTAGCTGTATCTGAAGTCAGCACCCCATAATCTTTATGATGCATAAAGCAAAATTATATCATAAATAAGATTCTGAGCAGAGAGATCCAGAATTTTACTTTTGTTTATGGATAAAAATAGTGAACAATTAGATAGCACTTTAAGGTTTGGAAAGCATTTTCCATCTGTTATTTCATTTCATCCTCACATCAACCCTGTGAGGTAGGTGCCCTTCTTATATCCATTTTACAGAGAAAGAAATGGGTTAAATGACTTTCCCAGGTTCATACAGCTAATTATGTTAGGCAGGATTCAAATTCATGTTTTCCTGACTCCAAAAATAGCATTCTTTGTTCTGCAGATAAAGCGAAATGTTCCTTCAGAGCACCACTGCATTATTTTTACTCTTTAATTAATATGGATTTTACATGACTTTTAGATGGATGTTTTCTTAAGATGCTTCTTACATGGTAATCCATTAAGGACTTTGGAGGGCTTATGGTATGTGTTCTCAGGGAGATACCAACTGATGCTATGTACTATTAAAATTTTTATTGTTTTTTTTTTGTCTTGAATGACTTTTGTAAGTTAACATTGACTTCTTAAAACACAATTAACAAAAAATCTAAAGAGTTATTCTTCCCTTCACAGTTTTTTTTACGATTTTCTTACAGCTCTAGATTTTTTTATATTTCCTATAACCTTCCCTCCAATCTAGAACAAGTCCTCTACTCCTGTGACAGCTTTCCATAACAACCAGAGCATGATCTGAATATTTATTAAGAACCCATTTAATTCTTATAGAACAATACTGGGCACCATGAATAAGAATAGTGTGCTTAGTCATTTTTAGTTGTGTCCAACTCTTTGTGACCCCTTTGGGGGTTTTCCTGGCAGACATACTAGAGTGGTTTGCCATTTCTTTCTTCAGCTTATTTTACAGAGGAGGAAACTGAGGCAAATTGGGTTAAGTGACTTGTCCAGAGTCACACAGCTAGTGAACGTGTGAAGCCAAATTTGAACTCAGCTCTTCCTGGCTCTATGCCTGGTACTCTATCCACTGCACTACTTTGGTGTCCTGGAAGTAACATTTGTATAGTGCTATTAGATTTGCAAAGCACTTAATATTATATCATGTGATCACCACGATACCCCTGTGAATAATTTTCAGATGAGGCTGAGAAAGAGGTTAAATGGCTTATCTAGTTAGAATCTGAGGCATTAGGTCTTATTGACTGTCTATCCAATGTTGTATCCACTATACTATGAATAATATTTTTATGTAAGTGAACAATATATATATAAATAAAAAGGACAAGTTTTTATTTGTATAGTTCAAGTAGTCATATAAATATTGTTCAAAATAGTCATAGATAACACAAAAGTAATATAAATAACATATAAAAATAAATTTAAAAATAACACCAAATAAATTACAGTCTCAAGAGAGAAGCTTGGAAAGGTGGTGGTAAAAGGCAGCTTTATGGAGAAGGTGGGATTTGAACTTGACTTTGAAATATAGGAAAATTTCAGACTAGTGGAAAGAAGTTGGCATGAAGGGCAATATTATAAGTAGAGAGATCAATGTTTGGGGGCCAACTTGACTAATCAATCCATATAATATGAGTGGAAGTTTTCACACAGAACCAATGGATAATAAAATTGGGGAAAATCGGTTATGAACATGATTTGGATTTTATAAGCAATAGAAAATACTGTGAGATGGGGCAGGTAGGTGGTGCAGTGAATAGAGCACCGGCCTTGGAGTCAGGAGGACCCGAGTTCAGATCCGGCTTCAGACACTTAACACTGGACCTATGACTGTGGACAAGTCAACCCCAATTGCCCTGCCCTTCCCCCTCCAAAAAACAAACAAAAAATACCATGTGATGTTTTTTTTTAATCAGAGGAATGAATTAAATGAGGAAAGAAAAAAAAAGTATAAGCAGAGAATTATCAAACTGTAGGCAGTAATGTATAAGAAGGCAAAGACTCTCTGTGTGTCTGTATTTCAGAAAGCAGATCTATGGGCATCATCAGTCAGGGCTTATGAGAATGCAGCTCCCCTTGTGACTCGTGGCCAATGTACAATAAGAGGCTTATTTATAGGTAAGTAAACTGTATGCAGAAGGGATGAATAACGATTGTTGTAAGGTTCTAGGTGCCTTGGATCAATCTCTCTGCCTCAAAGACATCTCCCTTATTTGCTCATTGATGGCTGAAACCTTACCATCTGAATTTGCTTTAAGTTTTCATTCCCATCCCAAAACAAATGACTCTGAATCTTTACTGACCACGTATTTTAGTGAGAATAAAGTTCCATCCTTTTCTGTGTATAAAATTTAACAAGGAAAGGTTATGAAAGCAATGACTGCCTGAGGGGAGCAGGTTGGGAAAAGAGAGGGAAAGGGATAAAAGTGGGAGTTGGGAAACCCAAAGATGGAAACGACAACAATAAATAATAACTAGTAATTGTATAGTACTTTAATGTTTACAAAGTGCTTTACATATGCTAATCATTAGGTCCTCTCAACAAACTTCTGAGATAAATGCTGTTATTATCCCCATTTTACAAATGAGGAAACTGAGTCTCAGTAAAGTTAAGTGACTTGCCAGGATTGTACAACTGGCATCTGGGACTAGATTTAAACTTTGGTCTTCTTGACTCTAGGTCCAATCTAGACCTAGCTGCTAGACTTCATTTAAGTTACAATTTTTCCTGATGCTGGTGGAAGTTCAGAAATGTATGGACAATCGAAGGGAGGAAGATTAATGGGGATGGCGGTATGTGGAGGAGGACGGGTTCAGGGAGGAAGTATGTGCCACCCCATGTTAACACTTCACTGGGAGTTTATGACAGCCTTTACCATGGAAAATTGGTCTGTTTCATGCCATTGAATGATGTCTTGGAATTCTCTCCTGTGGATAATTACATATATATGCCAGTTCTCAATTTAAAAAAAAATTCCTTCAGATGTGATTAAAGGAAATGTCAATCATTTAAACAAATCTGAAATCTGGGTGTTCATCAGATTCCTCAGAATTTTCATTTAAAACATATGTAAGTGCATAAATCTGATTTTCTAAGACCTGGCACTCGAAGACACTTTGAGACTATAGTAGAGGTCTAATTATCTAGAATGGCATATGATATTTTTCTTCCTGAAGCAGGGAAGGGAGAAAGGTACTAATATAACATCATTAAGATGGTATTTTTAAAACAAGATAAAACTTTGGATTTAAAACCCCAAACCAACTGCAAAAATATAATTAATAATAATTATAATTAATTAATATAATAATAATAAATAATAATTATTGTAATTATAGATAGGAAGTTGTTTTAGAGGCCATTCTCACATGCTTTGGATGATTTAACTTTTAATCAGAGGCATAAAAATGAAGCTGTCAGTGTCCAGGGGTGGGGAACCTGTGACCTCGAGACCACATATGGCCTTCTAGGTCCTTGGGTGTGGCCTTTTGACTGAGTTCAAGTTTTACAGAACAAATTCTTTTAAGGGAATTTGTTCTGTGAAGTTTGGATTCAGTCAAAGGACTGCATTTGTGGACCTAGAGGGCCACACATGACCTTGAGGCCAAAGGTTCTCCACCCCTGGTCTACAGTGACCTCAATATAAAAAGAAGATGCTCATTTCCCCTCAAAGAGATGCTTACAAAAGTATCCACTGGTGTTTCACAGACAGAATGTGAAAATTCTCCCTTTTTTTCCCTTGAAGAAATTTTCCTACAATTGTGAGACTGGCCATTTTGTGCTAGTGAATCACCAGCTAATTAACTGCCACACAAATAGAGGTTCCCATCAAAAACAGATGTTTGCTATTGTCTTGACCATCGATCTGTTGAATTTTGTGGTAGCTAAGTAAAAACAAAGAAAATAAAATCAACTGGAAAAAAATGCTTCTGATGGAAGACAAAAATCAACTCACGATTTCTTATTTTGTCTTTGAACATAAATGATTGACATGGATATATTTTATTTGGGGGGATTTTTTTTCTTAAATGTTTAAAAATATTTGCATTTTTGGAAAAAAAAATTCCAAAAGGTCAAACTGGCCATTTGAATGCAACAGGCATTGTTTTCAGCGCTGAAGAAGTTAGGCAGCGATCCTCTTACCTTCCAGGAAAGGAAGGATGCTCTCCTTTAATAGATTTCCTTCACTGAGGTGTTTCTATTCATATTTCTTTTCTATACAGCAATCTTTATGGAGATGCATATATTCCTGTTACCCCAGATTTGCTTTTGTTATTTTTAACTTAATTTTTAGAAGGTTAGCTACATAAATCAACTACATAATTCAAAGTAGCAAAGTTTGTGAAGAGCCAATGCAATATTTACAGCGCCCTGGATCACAATAAAGACTGTAACTATAAGTATTGCATAACATTTAATTGCAAAATATACCAAACTCTCCAGATAGAGGATAGAACTGAAGCATTTATTTAGACACCAGAAAACCTAATCCCCAAACCAGTAAGCCAATTCCATCATAGTATCAGAGATATTCAGAAGCCATAACTCTGAGAGCCACAGCATTCTTCAGCATTCCCACAAACCAATACAAAATCAATATTTACTCACAAACCTCTCTGTCTCCTTAATGAGCATCCACTGTCCCCCACCATCTTGCTAGCTCTGACCAGCTTCCTATGGGCACTGCTTCCCTTCAGCAAACTCCTCCCACCACAGGCTCCATTTGATTACATTCAGCCTATTAGGGGGCAGAATTTACTTTCAAAGCAGGGGAGGTCTTCAAACTCCCCCAGATCTATTAAGGGGCAGGGAAGATCTTTAAATTCCCATTCTCATTACAATTTGCTAAATGGAATTTCAAAAAGTTAACATAATGTTTCTTGACTCTGTTATAGGAATGTAAATTTTTAAGATCTTCCCTGCCCCTAGGTTAAGTGCACCTGGAGCCTGTGGTGGGAGGATTGTGTTTTGGGAATGCCCACCCTGGTGCCTTCTCAGTCTTGTAACTTCTGTCTGTTTACTCTGAAGTTCGGGGTGCTGACCTTTTTCCCATGAACTAGGTAAACAATATATGTTTGATTGATTAAAGTAAGCTTGTTAACCAATTTTGAGTTGCTTTCCTTTAGAAAAGCAGATCTAAGAACCTGTGTTGGTAGCCACCCTGGGATGCTGGGGTGCTTGCTGTTACAGACTCTAAGTAATAACATGTATGGCCATTGAATCCTACTTTGGTACCCCATCATGGTATAGAGGTCACCTTGGCTTTTGCTTATGGAGACCAAGATCTAATAAATTTTATCATTCACGGTCCCAGCAATCCACTATCTCTCCTTTGTGATCATCAACCTGAATGGGGAGGCCAGTTGGTAGTGAATTCTTTAGCCATGACAACTGATGAATCAAAAACACAGTTCAGTGGAGTTTCCTGCTTCTTCATTGAAAGAAAAGGAGATAGAGGGTATTAAGCATCAGAGAGTTTTTAGATGGTGTCTATGCCTCAATTTAGCTGTTGGTGGTAATTTATATGTGAGATAATTGTTCATCAGTGAATAAAAGAATGCACTAACTAGAGCAATGAAATTGCTGATCTTGACAGTCTTGGTAGCCATGAAACCAGAGGACAAAAAGAAACTGAAAAAGTGGCAGCAAAATTTAAAGATGACTGACTCATAGCCTCCCTTTTTAGAGACAAAGGAGTTGGCGGTGCTCATTATATTGTGTATCTAAAGCAGGAGTTCTTAACCTGGTGTCCATGTAGTGCTAAGGAATCTGTGGATAGATTTGGGAAGAAGGTCCATGAAATTAAATGAGGAGAAAATATATCATTTTTTAATTTTCACAAACCTCTAATTGAAATCATACATTTCCTTTGAAAATGAATTTTTAAAAAGATATTCTGTGAATGAGGCTATAGGCTTCATCAGTCTAAAAGGATCCTTGTTGCAAAAAAGGTTACTAACCCCGACCTAAAGACAACAGGAAATACATGTAGCTGTTTAGCTCCTGCTAGTACATTGACCTTGCATAGCAGGATATAGTACACTTGGGGGGGCAACAGAGGAAGGGAAGTGATGTCAGAGGGAAGATAGAAGGGAGTTAAAGTGAAAAGAATTTTAGAAAAAATGGTGCCTTCCTAATGGAGCTGTGCTTTTAAACTCTCTGCTACCTGGACAGGCCTATGATACCTAACTCCTATGTAAGTTGCCCAGTAGAAAAAGAGAAATAAAAAATTAAAGGCACACACCAGGACCTGGAAGTAGAACCATGCTGCCCTCTGGAGAGGCCAATAGATTACTCAGAATTCCCATATTGAATCCACAGGGAACTGAGTCAGTGCTACAGGTTTAGTGAATGAAAATGGCCACTGAAGGTTAAGGAGAAGAAACGTCCAGAGGAATTTACACAATTGATTACTAACCTTATTTGCTTTTATGTCCTACAAGCCTATCTATAGTTGGCAAGAAAAGTCAGACACGACTGAACAACAAATTGATGGGTTTTGCCTCCAGATGTTTGCATACACCATTGTCCTGATTGCATCAAATCCCAACACATTTCAGAACCTTTTAAATAAGAACCATAATCACTCAAAAATATTTTGCCCAACTATCCACTCAGTAAAATACCAGGTAGGTAAAGAATGTTTATTGTCCAGACCATGAATTAGAGCCCATAGACCTGGTCAATGAGTACATCTATCCTGAAGAGAAACTGCAGATGCACAACGAACTGGGTCCAATAATGAACAAGAGGAGGGTAGGCTGGATTGCCTTCGGAAAATTGGGCATTGTTTTCAATGACCGTATACTTTCCCAGAAACAAATATCCATTTTTTTAATGTCTGTATTTTTTCAGCTGCATCATATGGCATCAAGTTCTTGAACACTACCATCTCCAAGGAATTAAACTTTGGTAGGCCAAAAAGCTAATACAAGGCCTATTGCCAAAGCAGCCAGCAACCCTGAGGGACAAACAAGAATCATGAGTCAAGGGAGTCAAATGACTGGCATCACTGCTTCCCCTCAAGAACCAATGGAAGCAGCCCAGAATCCTGAGCCCAAAAGCCTCTGAAATAGTAATACCCATCATGTCACTAACCCTGATTCCAACCCAATACCCCTAGCCATCATCCAAGGGATAAACCCCTAATGGAAAAGGGGCCAGCCAACTCCAGCAATTGTTAACTAATTGTGATCAATAGGGCAGGCAAACAAGCCTAGATAAAGCCAAAGAATGTAGCATATATGTGCCAGGCAAGTCAAATCATTACCATCACCTTGACCACCATATCCTCTCAGACCTAGATGGAAATAGCCCAGGATCATGAGCTCAAGAGCCCCAGGAATATCAATGTCCCTCAGACCACTGGCACTACTTCAAACCAGTCCACATGGTCATTATCCTGGGTGTCAACCCCTGAAGAAAGGAGACCTGGCAACTTCTGCAGCTATTTAATCCCCTATTTGCTCAGCAGTCATAGCTACTGAAGACCCAGCAAAGGAAGTTCTCACAACAAAGGCCTTGGCACTAACAAATGATTCAACATCAGAAACTAATATGGTCTTCTTAACAGAAACAATATTAATGAAGATGCATTACCATCTCATTATTTGCTGTATAGTATGCACCATGGGGCCTTTTAAAAGATTTGCAACTGAAACTTCTTTTATGTCTTTCCTCTTACATTAGAATGTGAGCCTCTTGAGGGCAGATATTGTCTTACTTTTCTATTTGAATATCTAACACATAACATATACTTTGCATATAGTAAACTCTTTTATCATCAGAGTAGTTCATTTATAAGCACATGCATATCCCTTTTAAATGTGATAATTATATAAATTTCAATATTGACAGGTATCAGCTTCTCATATGGGGATATAAACAGTTTGCTCTTATTGATTCACAAGTTGTGTGTGTGTGTGTGTGTGTGTGTGTTTTCTTTGTTTACCTTTTTATGTCTCTCTTGAGTCTTGTATTTGGAGATCAAATTTTCCATTGAGCTCTGGCTTTTTCATCAGGAAAGTTTGGAAGTCCTTTATTTCATTAAATTACCATCTTCTTGCTTGAAAGATTATGCTCAGTTTTGCCCTGTAGTTGATCCTTGGTTGTAGTCCAAGCTCTTTTGCCTTATGAAATATCAAATTCCAATCCCTTTGGTCTTATAATGTAGAAGCTGCTAGGTCCTGTGTAATCCTGACTGTAGTTCCATGATATTTGAGTTGTCTCTTTCTGGATGCTTGCAATATTTTCTCCTTGACCTTGTAATTCTGGAATTTGGCTACTATATTTCTTGGAGTTTTCAATTTGGGATCTCTCTCAGGAGGAGTCCAGTGAATTCTTTCAATAACTATTTTATATATTATTATATAATATAATATGATATATTATATTATATATTATAGTTTCAATAACTATTCTAGGACCTCAGGACAGTTTTCTTTAACAATTTCTTGGAGTTGTCCAGGCTGCTTTTTTCATCATGGCTTTCTGATAGACCAATAATTCTTAGATTATCTCTCCTGGATCTGTTCTCCAGGTCAGTTGTTTTTCCAGTGAGATATTTTACACTTTCTTCTAATTTTTCAATCTTTATGTTTTGTTTGACTGACTCTTGATGCATCATAGAGTCCTAGCTTCAATTTGACTGATTCTAAATTTAGTGAATTATTTTCCTCAGTTAGTTTTTGAAGCTTCTTTTTTTAGGAGGTATTTTTTCCAGTTAGGTTTTCAACCTCCCATCCCAGTTCACAAATTTTACTTTTTAAAGATTTGTTTTCTTCCGTGAGATTTTTTTTTCCAATTTGGTCAATGTAAATTTAAATTTATCTTCTACCTCTCTGATTTGGCTTTTAAAATCTTTTGTGAGCTCCTCTAAGAATGTTTTTGGGGCTTGAGATCAGTTCATATTTCCTTCTGTGGTCTCAGGTGTGAGTATAGAGTCATGTTGTCCTCTGAACTTGGTTGTTCTTGCTCGCTATAATAGGATTGTATCATTCTTGATTTCACAGATTCCTTCTTGCCCATTGTGATTGCCTATATCCTGAATTTTTAGAGGGTATTTCTACTTCTGGGGTACAGATGTACCACGCTTCTCAGGCTGGAAAGTAGGGGATTGGTTGTTGACTTTGTGTGCCTCTGGGTGTCTAGACTGAGGCCAAAGTCTGGATTCTTAGTGTTTCCCCTGGGTTACCCTTAGGTTTACAGAAACATGTGGGGGAGGAGTGGTCTGCCCACTTCAGGTTTCCACCTATGTGTCCCTGGACTACAGCTCAGGGAGGCTCAATAGCTGGTGGCCGGCAGGGCTAGTGTCTGCAGATTCCCCTGGTTGTGCTAAGGCACACCTGGGCTTTTGTTGTTAGTGCTTGCTGACTCCACCCCCCTGGGTTTCAGGATCTCCAGCTGGTCAGCTGAGGTGGGGCTTATTGGGACACCTCCCCCCTTCACTTCAGGTTCAGCACAGCCTCAGTCACACCCTTCCTCTAGGACTCCCAAGCCTGAGGCTGTTTCTGCTGTTTCAGGACTTTATACTGGGTGGGGCATTTATCTCTAGGTTTTTAGGGTTTACTCCACCATCTTGGCTCCTGGAGGTTCATGTAGGTGATTTTTAAACATCCATACTGTGGGGCTGATAGCCCCAGGAGAAGCTTCTGCCCCAGTCCCTGTGTTTTCTCTTACCCATCACTGACCTATCCTCCGATCCTCCCTCTAGTGGTGAGATGTCTGTAATCCCCCTTGGGGTGGGTGGATCTGCTGGCTGGGGCTTGCTCTCATCACTCTGCTGTGCTCTGCTCTCAAGTCCATGCTGGTGCAGCCCCTGTGTGCTCCACGTTTCCCCTGCCCACATAGTAAACTCTTAGTATTTTTTTTTCATTTACTCATTTGTATGGTGGGTATGAGTAGATTGCAACACACTGGCAATGGAGAATTATGCATTAAGGAAGCAAATAACTAGAAGAAGATATAGGTTGGTGATTTATCAAGAAAAGTATATGGATAATTTGTCTCATGGGTATCCTCCAAATTTCAAGAGATTTAGAGAAAGGCCCAGAACCTAGTATGTATAGAATGTACGGGAAGACTTGGGCAAGAATCACAGAGGATGAGAAAGCATAGATAAGATATGATCTGCCATGTTGGAGGAAGTACTCATATTGAGAACATCACAGATCCATACAACTATTGAACTATAATACTTCTTGAATATTGATTATTGATTGGTCCTTTAGAAGAAGGAATTTTATGATATCCCATGTTGACTGTCATAGGGAAAAAAACCATTTAGAAACATTAGTATGTTTAAAGTATAATAGTGTTGTATATTAATGCTAGATATATAGTGCAATGCACAACAAAATAAAGAGGGAAAATATGTTATAACAAAATGAATTTTATTTTAATGAATCTTGAACTGATTGAAACATATATGCTCTGTTGATCAGTAGAAATGCATCTTCCCTTTGCAATCTACACTATAGAGAAAGGTGATTGAGAATGCTAACTAACAATCACAATTAAAGTTAGGAAACCTGGCTAGATGGGAAATGATCTTTTTCAGACCACATTTTTTTTTCTTTTGGATTTTTTTCTTTTATTAATAAATTTATTTTTAATTTTCAAGTTCACTTCCACAAAGTTTTGAGTTCCAAATTTTCCCATCTCTCCCTCCTCCCCACCCCAAGATGACATGCATTCTGATTACCCCTTCCCCCAATCTGCCCTCCCATCTATCAGCACTCCCTTCTCTTATCTCCTTCCCTTCTATTCTCCTATGGGGCAAGAGAGATTTCTATACCCCATTGCCTGCATATCTTATTCCCCAGATTCATGTAAAAACAACTTTTGCCATTTGTTTTAATAACTTTGAGTTCCACATTCTCTCCCTTCCTCTTTATCCACCCTTATTGAGAAGGCAGGCAATTTGATGTAGGTTATACATGTGTAGTCATGCAAAACACTCCCATAATAGGCATGTTGTGAAGGGCTAACTATATGTCTTCCCATCCTATCCTGGCCCCCCATTTATTCTATTCTCTCCTTTGACCCTGTACCTCCTGAAAAGTGTTTACTTCTGATGACCCCCTCTTCCCATTTGCCCTCCCTTCTATCATATCTCCCTCTCTTATCCCCTTCCCCCCTATGTTTGTATAGGGTAAGATAGATTTCCATACCCAATTGAGTGTGCATGTTATTCCCTCCTTAAGCCAAATACAATGAGACTAAAGTTCATTCATTCCCTCTCACCTCCCTGTTCTTCCCCTCCATTGCAAAAGCTTTTTCTTGCCTCTTTTATGTAATATAATTTACCCCCGTTCTATCTCTCCCTTTCTCCTTCTCCTAGTACATTCCTCTCTCACCCCTTAATTTTATGTTTTAGATATCATCCTTTCATATTCAACTCACCCTGTGCCCTCTGTGTGTATACACACATGTATATATGTACACACATGTATATATGTATGTATTCATATATACACATTCCTATATTCTGTCCAACAACTCATACTGAGAAAGGTCTCATGAGTTACAAATATCATCTTTCCATGTAAGAATGTAAACAGTTATACTTTAATAATTCCCTTATGATTTCTCTTTCCTGTTTACCTTTTTATGCTTCTCTTGAGTCTTGCATTTGAAAGCCAAATTTTCTGTTCATCTCTGGTCTTTTCATCAAGAATGCTTGAAAGTCCTCTATTTCATTGAATATACATTTTTTCCCCTGAAGTATTATACTCAGTTTTTTCTGGGTAGGTTATTTTTGGTTTTAATCCTAGTTCCTTTGACCTCTGGAATATCATATTCCAAGCCCTCTGATTCCTTAATGTAGAAGCTGCTAAATCTTGTGTTATTCTGATTATGTTTCCATAATAATTTAATTGTTTCTTTCTGGCTGCTTATAATATTTTCTAATTGACCTGGGGACTCTGGAATTTGGCTACACTATTCCTAGGAGTTTTTCTTTTCGGATCTCTTTCAGGAGGTAATTGGTGGATTCTTTCAATATCTATTTTCCCCTCTGGTTCCAGAATATAAGGGCAGGTTTCCTTGTGTAATGTAATGCCAAGGAAAGGCAACTTCCCAAGGTTCAGAATACCAGCATAGGTGCTCTCCATTTTATTCAGTGACAAACCAAGAACAGAGAAGATCAAAACATGACATCATTCAAAATACAGCATTTACTAAGGATGACTAAATAATCTCCAAGTACTATCCCCCCCCAGGACCTTCCAATCATTCAATCAATTACAAAGTCCCTTTTCTAAATATTACTCCACCCCTAGGCTGTACCTTCATTTAGTCCACCACAAAGCCCCTCTTCTCAAATGGAGATTAGTTTCCAAACATAAGTAAAGTGCCTTCATTTGTTCAATCACAGAGCACAAAAAGGTCAAAAGTTCCCCACCCCTGGATCACAACTGAATCTACCCCAGTTACATCAAGTTTAAGCACAGCACTTAATACCCAAATGGAGGTCTTTTCTTCATCTTGACATGAGGCAAGTTCTCAGCAATCTTAGTTCCTGGGGAGACAAGGCTTAGCAAGGCCACAAGATACATTGCCAGTCTCTTCATTAATTCATCCTCTGTCTGTGGAACAGTCCTAGAACCCCTGAAAACATTACCAAACCCTCTCCCAGGATTTCTGTAAACATACAACCAGAAAATCCTTCTTCAGGGCTTCTGAACCCACAGAAAGGTTCCCAGACCCCTGCAACAACAGCACTGTCCTTCACCAGTGGACAGTATTCATTCTGTCTGCAGGACAGTCTCCAGACCCCTGCAACAACAGCACTGTCCTTCACCAGTGGACAGTATTCACTCTCTGTCTG
>NW_027185884.1:446415-468116 GCF_028583685.1 Petaurus breviceps papuanus | reverse complement strand
GTGGGATTAACAAGCTCTGGGTTTTAACACAATCAATTTGAAAACCAAGCCAATACAGGGGAATCTTTATATTCCATTACTATCACACCTTGTTAATTTCTTCTGGGCTCTTTCTTTGATCACAGCTTTCAGGTAGTACAATAATTTTTAAATTCTCCCTCCTGGGTCAGTTTTCCAGGTCATTTCTTTTTCTGATGAGATATTTCACATTGTCTTCTATTTTTTTAAATTTTGGTTTCTTTTATAGTTTCTTGATTTCTCATGAAGTCATTAGTTTCCATGTGCTCCATTCTACTTTTGAAGGAATTATTTTCTTCAGTGAGTTTTTGGACATCCTTTTCCATTTAGCCAATTCTGCTTTTTAAGGCATTCTTCTCCTCATTGGCTTTTTGGATCACATTTACCATTTGAGTTAATCTATTTATTTTTTAAATTTTTTTTTAAGCAATTGGGGTTAAGTAACTTGCTGAGCCACCTGGCAGCCCCTAAGCAATTGGGGTTAAGTAACTTGTACAAGGTTACACGGCCAATTATTTCTGTGTGTGGTAGTAAGTATCTGAGCCCGGAATCGATCCCAGGTCATCCCAACACTGGAGCCGGTGCTCTTACTCGCTGAGCCACCTGGCCACCAATACTCCCACCTTGGGGCTGGCGATGGACCATTCATCTCTCTCACCAAGGTCCAACAGATGTTTCTTACTGACCTTCTGGGTTGTCTTTGGTGTTGGTGGGTTGAGAAGTCTGGAAACCACCATAGCTGCCAGTGATTCAGTCCCTTGAGGCCTATTCTGGCCAATTTGTGCCAGTGTGGCCCATTCTGGACTGAGTTTTTCTCTCAGACTGGTGCAACAGACCTTTCCTGTCTATCTTCCAGGTTGTCTTGGGCTAGCAATTTGTTTTTACTCTGTCATTTTGTGGGTTCTTCTGTTTACTTAGCATCATTTTTATAGGTATCTAGAGAGATTTGGAGGAGAGCTCAAGGAAATCCCTGCTTTTACTTTGTCATCTTGGCTCTGTCTCGCCTTAGACCACATCTTTCTCAAAAAAATCTCAACTCCCTTCTTAATGAATAGGTCTCATAGAGGCTTAATTAAGTCATGACCTTTGGAACTCAGTGTCTCAGCCCCCTTTTTTGGTATGATAGCCTGTGCTATGACAATTCTGAATTTTCTTAGTAAGATACAAATTGTAATAAAAATCCTAATGACTAGTGCAATGAATACATCTATTTCTGACTTGAGATCTTGGACTATGTTGGGTGTTTGTGTACATGCATGCATGTGTTATCTGTGCCGTTTTCAACTTTCTACAACATATAATACAGATATTGCACAGGTCTTGAATTTTATCATTTTTGTTTTTAATATGACCTCTAACAAGATCCTGTTGTGACACCGTAAGCAATTCTAAGTTGTTGGTCAATTCATCACTAAAATTAAGCCAATATCATTTTCCTATCTTTTTGGGATGAGTATCCACTTTAGCAATGTTCAAGAATGACCTGCACAGGAGAGATTTATATATATATATATATAAATATACATATATATGTACATATATATGTATAATTATACATAATTTGTTCACTATATCTTAAGATTTAATTTTTTGAGTTAAGTGAAAGACTTTAATTAGATGTCTAATATTAAAAGAAACTGGTGAATTATTTTATGAAAAGAAATAAAGGAAGCCCTCAAAGTCTACTGAGTTTGTGTTTAAAAATTGATTTCTTGTAATGCAGACTACAGGCTCTCACAGAAACAATGGTATATGGTGATTAGGTTTCCAGAGTAGCTCACAAAAGCTCATTTGACCCCCAGGGAACTCAAGATGTATGAGATCATAGGGTTTGTGTTATATATGATCATTGCATTTAGATCTAGAAGGGATAACAAATAACAATAGATAGCCATTTGCAGCTAGATGAAACTTTAGAGGTTATCCAATTCATTCCCATTTTAGAGATAAGGAAACTGAGGCCTAGAAAAAGGAAGGTGAGTGCCCAAGATAACTTGCCAAGTCAAAGGCATACAGAGCTAGAACCCAGGTCTCTAGCTTCATAGATTAGGGCATTGTTTTCACTATGCCACAGCTATCATGTGTGATAATGCTTCTACAACTGAATTAAGAATTCTAAATTTGAAGGTCAGGAATATATCTCCCCTGACTGTTACAGTGGAAGTTAAGACACTTCTTCCTTATACTCTCCCTGCCTGTCAAGGAGCAAGAAAAGTATTCTATCACCTCCATGCTATAGATGCAGGTCCTACAACTTGAGGCAGAAGTTTTCATCCCTGAGGCATAGCTAGTTTCCAGGAACTGTACTCTACCGTACTCAGACCTCGAGTACTGTTATCAGTTTGGGCTGTGGCAGCTTAAAAAGGACACTGAAAATCTGTACAGTGTCCAGGAAAGGGCAGTCAGGATGATGAAGGATCTGAAGGAAATTAACATATTTGGCCAAGAAAAAAGAAGAGTTGGGAGGGACATTCATACTTGTCTTCAAGTATGTGAAGGGCTGTCATGGAAGAGGGATTATTATTTGTTCTGTCTGGCCCAAGCAGGCAGAGCTAGGGATGTAGTTGCAATAGTAGTGTCAATGGGTAGTGGTTGGCAAAGAAGCCAATATATGCTTGTTCTTAGGAGGAACTCCCTCCCTAACAATTAGAGCCATCTCAAAGTAGAATGGAAAGTCTCTAGTGGTTTGTTTCCCCTCCTTGGAGGTTCTTCAGAAGTGACCATTTGAGTATATAGCAGGGATCTCTTTTGGAACTAGGTGAGACTAGCTGGTTTCTGGGGTCTCTTGCAACTTTGGATTTCTGTTTTTCTATGGTTTTGTGGCTGAGAGGGAGCTTGATGAGTAGAGATGAAGTTTCTGTGTGAACATGGCAATGGGGAGGTATAGGGATGGGATAAGGCATCTCGGAGTTCAGGAGTTAGGAGCTATAGGGTGTAACCCTCAGAAACACTTTTTGGTCCCAGGTTGGATGTGTAAGGATCTCTATTTTTTTTTCTTCTCATTGAACTCAAGGACTGGACATTTTACTTGCCTTTAAATTACAGCTGCCTATTGCTTTAACCAGTGTTTTGCATTCCTTCTTGTACTTCCTTGGAATAGATAATCTCAGTTTCTTTACTACTATCCTGTCCCTGAAACATGAACACATGATTCTGGAGGTTTGCTCAAGGTGTTTATTGCTAGTAACAATGGGAAACATGCTATTAAAGGGTTTCCAATGTTTATCTCTTCCCCACTTCCCCAATTCTCTGGGAAAAGTTTCACTAAAGTGCTAAAGGAGTCTTTGGTTACACAAAGCAATCAGATAAGATTTCCCTTTTTTCAAAGGGACAATCAACTCAGGCAGACTTGAGAACCTTATTAAAAAGAGTCTTGGAACTCTGGAATGAAGAGAGGGTTGGAAAATCACTGAGGAGGTAAAGGAGTTAAAGTGGAAGGGGGTAATAAGGAAGAAAGCCTTAGAGGTTTTACCCTCCCTTCTTTCCACTTTTAACAAGCCCTGGGGCCAAACTGGCAAGACCAGAATCTGGGATGCTGGATACTGAAGTTCAGCTCCCATCTAAATTAACTACCTGTGGGATCTTAGTCATTCAACCTCATTGGATCTTAATTTCATCTTTAAAATAAAGGGGTTGGACAAAATGGTCCTTAAGTCCCTTTGAACTGCTGTGCAATAGTCCTGTAACAGGGGTATTAGCTGGGGAAAGACAGGGGAGGTAGGGTGTCATTGGGCTCAGGGAGGAATCCCAATGACGGTCAGAACCTCCCAGGTCACCCAACTGAGGTAACCATTATGGGATAGTCATTTTATGCAGTATGTAGAGAAATGCCTGTATGCCACAGAACCATAAATATAAACCATAAAAGCATATCAATTCTAGCACCGAGGACAAACAGCAGGAAACATGTCCTCAATTTATGGGGAAATCTAGAGGAGAGTCCTTGAACAATATGCTATAAATGTCTACTGGTGGCAGGAGGGGGAGGAAGAAAAGAGAGAGATAAGAGACAGAGATAAAGAGACAGAGAGATGTCAAAACACTGTGAGGCCACAGCTTGGGAGGCCACTAGCACGAAAGGGTGAGGAACATCTTGTCCAGGGAAGAGAACAAGCTGCCGGAAGGAACAGTAGCTCATTTGGTACCTTCTTATTTCAACTAATTATTCTTGCTATTATCTTACAAAGCTTTCTTAGCTCAGGGGTGGGGAACCTGTGGCCTCAAGACCCCATGTGGCCTCTAGGTCCTCAAGTCCAGTCCTTTGACTGAATCCAAACCTCACAAAACAAATCCCCTTAATAAAAAGATTTGTTCTGTAAAACTGGAACTCAGTCAAAGAAACACACTCCAGGACCTAGTGGTCCATATGTAGCTTCGAGGCCACAGGTTCCCCACTCCTGCCTTAGTTGAAAGAGTATAATTAATGTCCTCTAACTTTTGGAATCTGAGCAAAACCCCAATTATTCTACTCTATTTATCAATCTAGTGTATACTACCATCTCAATGATTTGAATCCTGCTATTAAAAAAAATTAAATACCCACATTAAAATAAGATACAGACCAAAATGACTTTTGGTAGAGGGAAAAGACATATTTAAAGTCAAATGATAATGTAAACACAATTTTAGGTAAAATATCAAAACTACCTTGTAGTACAAACTATCTCTGAATATATAAGTATTCATTTAGATATAAATAATTGATGTATTAATTAGAAATATTTTATTCATTAAAATAGACACTCTAACACTCTACTCTGACAATATTTTATTGTTCCAATTTGAATGACTTTATGTACTTCAAAGTTCTATCATTTAAAAAAATTCTTCGGACTTCATGAATTCATGAATTCAAACTACTGAATCCTGTAGTGTGGGTTTATTATATGTAAATGTCTTGTCAAAATGAGAAATCAGTAACAATTACAGTCATTACTTCATTGTGCCCGGAATTTGGTACAATTAAATTTAACATTTAGAATATTTTACTGCAGAAATGAAAAATCCATGAAAAAAATCAGTGAAACAAGAGCTAGTCTATTGAAGTTTCTATCAATTATAAAAAAATCAATTATTCAGAATGTCCATATTATCTACAGAATGATGATAACTTATATTCATAAAAAGGAACACAAGCCAGGTAAGATCCTGAATTATCTTCTGAATGATCAAGAAAAGATGAAATTACAATTTGTATAGTTTTATGCAAAATACATTTTATTGTGATCTACTTGTTTGAAAATTGAGCTTGTGTGTTAGATATGGTCTTTTTTTTGTTATTTTGGCCAAGACCTGTGATTTCATTAGTGCAAGGAACTCCAGGTATGGAAACTCCCTACATATAATGTATAATTGTTGTTGTTCAGTTCTTGAAGTTACATCCAATTCTTCGTGATCCCATTTGAGGTTTTCTTGGCAAGATTATGAAGTAGTTTGCCATTTCCTTCTCTAGCTCATTTTACAGAAGAGGAACCAAGGCAAACAAGGTTAAATGACTTGCCCAGGGTCACATAGCTGGTAAGTGTCTGAGGCCAGATTTGAGCTCATAAAGATTACTGTTCCTGACTTCAGGCCCAGCACTCTTTCCAAAGAGTCACTTAGCTGCCCAAAAAATGCCTATTAGCAACTTTAATTTATAGTCTTAAGAGTTTCCTGGGCCAAGGAGAAATTATTAAGTGGTCACATCACCAGTATGTCTCAGAGGCAAAGATTTGAACCTAGTTTAAGTCTGGGTTCCATTTTCTATCCATTATGCTATGCTTCCTTTCAGATAGGTATGGTAACAATCTGGTAACCCGAATACCCAATTCATTCACCATCAAAATAAGAATGTTGACCTATAATTTGTTATATATACATAGTTATGTAATACAGAATTCTTCTGATTTAAAAAAAAAGCAAAACTCCTAGGAGTGAAAGAAGGAAAATAAATGATCTCAAACAACTAATTAACAAATCAATAAACCTTATGGACGTTTAATTCCATAATGTTAAATAATCAGTTTGAATGAATAAATTGCCCAGATATCTTGCAGACAAAGTCTGAAGTAATTTGGAAACTAAGGTTCAATACTAAGCAAAGTGAACTATTTAACATCCCAGTGAATATCCAGCTTTCCTTGGTAATGAGATGAAGACTAATAAGAGGTTAGAAACTGAGTTAGGAGAGAAAAAAAACCCAACAACATATTATAGGAATAAAACAAACAAACAGGATAGGAAATCTGGTATAATCTGTGATTCATTCTTGCTTATAATGATAGGTAGAGGTCATGCTAATTCCATCCAAACCTTGGCTGACAATGTCAACTTGCATTTCCACTTATTGAATAAAGAAAACTTTTTAATAATTCCTTACAGAATATAGACAAACTTAATTTTCCAATCAACAAAAACATTGTGATTTTTACATTTGCTATTGAAATGCCAATTTCAATATAAACATAACTTGGGTAGTGCAACAAATGCAAAATGTGCTTAAGTATTTAATAAATTAATATGATTCTATACATTTTATTCAAGATTTTTAAAATATAAATTAACAATACCCCACCCTCACCCAGATACTATTATCCAATCTCATTGCAAAGCATAATCTAAGCTAAAAAAGTCATCCCAGACAGCTGGGTGGAATCCCGCTTTCACCAAAGGCTGACCAATATACAAAATACACAAATCTGCAAGATCTAAAGAAAGCCATCTCAATGTGGCATCTTTGAATGAATTGTCCCAAAAAAACCGAAAACCTAATTTATACCTGTTTTCATTCAGAAAATACCTCAGAATGAGCCCTCTGCATGATATGAGAAGAAAGGCCTGTATTCAATACAAGTTAACTTCTATTAGAACAACCTCCAAAGAATAGTCAAATTTTGTTGACGTTGTTGTACTAAAATTTTGTTGTTAAATAATGCTTGAAATATATGAGCCATTAGCTGAGATCTGGCAATCTTTTCGTTATGCAGATATTCTGTTATAATAATAGTTGTTTAAAGGTAGGCATTGTAGTAAGATTCTTTGCCTTCTACATTACCTAGAATTCCCATATGATCACAAAATATAATGATTGCTATCACAATACCTGATGATAGGAAAAAAGAGGCAAGCTTAGATAATTCCCTCTTAATAGCTTTGTTTCAAAGGGGGAAAAAGTAATATTAATAAGTAATATTAATTTAATTCAATTAAATAGATATTTACTATGTGCAAGGCACTGATTTTTTTTTCAAATTACAGATTAAGACACCTGACACTTGTCCTTTCTTTGTAAAAATAAATTTACAAATGACATGCAAGTTTATAATATGAATATTCTTAAGTAAAAGTTGATTTTTTTGTCTATTTGCTTAAGAAGTAACAAATGAGTTATAAAGACTTCCCTGTTCCCTCCTTGTAATCTTAGCTGAAAATTGTGAAGTCAAAAAACATGGGAAAATAATAAAGTCATTTTTCCTTTCTCCTTTTTCTATATATTTTAAATTATGGCTTCATCTATACAAATCTGAAAACCATAACTTATTCCTGGCTTCGTTAAAAACATATTACCTATCTCTTAAACTCAATTATGTGCCTTCATCGAAAATCTATAAACCACATCTATTTTTTCTTTTTACAAAAAAAAAATAAAAGAAAACTATAAATAGCTATTCTATGTTTAAAGTTCTGGTGGGATTTTCTTATTCATGTTGGTTTTTGGTAGATTTTTTTTTAGTTTTTGTTTTTGGCACTAAGCCCAAAGTCTAAGCAGTTTAAAAACTGTTTTTTTCTTCTTCATATAACCTGAGTATCTACTAAGTATCTCTAGAGGTTCTGAAAACAAAGTGTGGTCCTGACAGATGTGTTTGTTCTGGGATGGTCTCATTACCTCCAGGCCTATACCCAAGAGGTTCAGGATCAAGGGCATGAGAAGCAACGAAGGCTTCCATAAGCAAATTAAAGATGAAAATCTCTGCTTGAACCTTCTAATTACTCAATTAAACCATACCCATTTCACATCTTTTTTTTCAATAACACAAGTCAGGTCTTTGTAGCCCTTTCAAGTATTTACCTTTGTGAAATCTGGGGAGTCTTGTCAGAATTTCAATCTTACATGTGGACATAATTAGTCTAAATCTTAATACCAATCAAGTTTTAAAAGAGAATGTATTATTTAGCAAAAAGGAAAGGCCAAGACAAAGGCCAAGACAGGGAATAATGAATCAAATAGCAATTAGATATATTTAAATTTCACAGATACTGAAATTTATGCAACACCTTAGATTACTCATACATCTAGGATTCAATTTAGATGGGAAAATGTTGAATTATAAATGTATTTGCTTTAGATGTAACCATCTCTAAGCTAGTAGTTTTTGTTTTTGTTTGGTTTTAAAGTTAAGTAGAGCAGATTATTTTGAATTCTCATGTGAAAATGTCTCCTGGGTAAAAAAAAAAAATCTACAAGTAACAATGATTCTCATTGTTATAAAATTTTGGAGCATAGTATACCTACCGCCTGTCATCCTTCTCATCTTGAAGGTAATGACCTGGATTCATTGTCCTAAAGTCCCTGAAAGGGAAATTCTACCTGAAGTGGTGATAGTGGGTAGGCACGGATCCAGGACTGCCTGCATCCCCCCCTAATATTGCACAGCATAAGTTATCAACCGATACAATGTAAACACATGGGACTCTGAGATGCCCTATCATCCCCCCACACTGCTTAGAAGTGGTGTGGATGGAACTTCATAGTCAGGTAAGTCTGCAACCCACCATGTGCCAATTCTCGCCTATACTGCCCAGTAAGTCCGTTTGCACCAGGTAAACAAGAAGTGGAGATTCAATTTTCACATCACAGCCAAACACAGGATAGAGACGAACAAACTGAAAAATAGTTGCTTCTCATTAATATGCGGGGGTGGGGTCACATGGTCCTAAGGCCACCTCATGACAGCCAGGGCACTTTGTCCATATAGCTTATCCAATGATTTTCCTGATTGAGATGTGGATGCTGCAGTTGAACACTCTGTTCTGAAAAATACTTTGTTGCCCCATTGCAGTATGGGAAACTCCCCCAACCTCTGCTGACAGACTTGTCATCCTTCAAAAACAGCCCCATATTGTTCTGCTTGATTTTTCAAGAAAAATGTTCTATGTATTTTTTTAAAATTAGGGGTGCTATTCATTTTGACATGGGTTATAGATAAAAAGAAAATTAAATAAATAAAAGCTCAAATGAGGCAAAGATATATGCGTTTTCACCATCAATGGTGTTTGCTAAAAATATTTTAGTTCTGTTATTCAATTCCAGAACCATTAAAGGCACACTTTTATTTTTTCAAGCTTGGAAAGAATGCAATTGCTAGAAGCTAATCATAAAAGATGCTTTATGTTTTTTTTTTCTTTGCTTTGTTTGTTTTCCTCCTGCTGGGCTTTTCATTTCATCCCATTAAATCGACGGCTTGGCCCTGCCTCGCACAGAAAATATTTAGATCCGTAGTGAGTTTAAAATGGATTCAATTGTTTTGTCAGATTTCAGGATAATAAGCTACAGATGTGTTAGGCGAGTTACCACAGTCCTGTTTTGGCTGTTTCCACTAAGGTTTATCACTTCCATATCTGTGTTTCTGGTTTCCAGGCTCTGAGGCCCGCCTGACTAGCCTGGGGGGAGGCACTGGTCTTTTGCCTTCAGTCAAACCTTCTTTCACAGTGCCAAATTTGGCTTTAGAGAGCAAAGGCTGCCGGAGCACACCTGCTGTCTGTGCTGGGACTGCTGAGCTGGGGGGAGCTGAGGTGATGGAGGGCTGCCCTCTGCTGGCATCTCCATGCACTTCATTTCTCCATTCCATGCGGTATTGCTGATGGGCCTTCTGATGCTGGTCCATTAAAAATCGCCTTGCCCTTGGTTGCAAATTGAGCACCGTGGTCCCAGTATCTGGATCAGAGTCGCTGCTATTGCCATCTATCATGGGAGCAAAGGAAGGAAAGTCAGCCTTGGATGCAAGACTCACAAAGAACTTGATCGGCATACCATGGCACAAGAGTCTTACTGATCCCTGGACTTTCACAATAGCTAGCATTTATATAGAACTTTAAGGTGCAAAATGCTTTATATGTATGACATTATTTGATCCTCATAAGAACCCCATGAGGCAGGTTCTATTATTATCCCTATTTTTCATATGAGGAAACTGAGGCTGAGAGAATTTATATGATTTGTCCAGGGTCACACAACTAGTAAGAGTTTGGAGAAGGATTTGAATTAGGGTTTTTCAGGTTCAGTCTGCTGCACCACCTACTTACTTGACATTCTTAAGTTCATGTGGTTTTATCTGCTTGCCTATACAGGTCAAATAGGGATACTAAGTCTCAGGAGATTCATACACACACGTGTGTGTGTCTGTATACATACACCGCATATCTGCAGCTGTTTATATACATACGTGTGTAAGCACGCATGTATGGTGAGCAAATGTCTATCTAGGCACACACATGCACATGTGTGTATGCATATCCACCTATACAGACACACATGTACAGATATGCACATATGCACGCATGTATGTGTATTGTGTGTATGTATGTGCAAGCATGTGCATTTGTATCCTGTCCCCCAAGAAGCCCCAAACTCAAATTCTAATATCAACTTTTTTGCTGGATAGTTTGCATGTGCATAAAAATATACATGCAAATACATATGTATGTGTTTGTTTGCACATACACAAACTAACCAACAATAAAATGGATCTCAGAATTTGATTTGGGGGCATCTTGGGAGATAAAAGAACAAGTGCCAATAGACTTATCACGAACAATGGTAAAGAAATGTGGATAAAAGAGAATTATAAATACAATCACTATAGAGATAGCAAGTCACCATCTATAGCTACATGTCAAGATTTCTACAGGGAATAACATATCTCATAATTATTTTCACTTGCAAAATTAATAGGATGATATGATCAATTTTTCTTAAACTGAAGGTATGGGGAGAATTCTTTGGGAAATACAAAGAGAGACTGTAAAGTTCCAAACAGCCACTAGATGGTGGCCTCTATATCTCAGACTTTCATAGCATTGATTTGTCCATTTTCCTGGATGGTGGCATAGAGGATAATTCACTATATTTGGAGTCAGGAAAACCTGACTTCTCTTGCCTCAGGTCCTTGTATGATCTCAAGCAATTCAGTATCCTCATCATTCAAAATTTGCCAATATGCACCAGGCATTGTATTAAGGCTAAGAATTTTTTTTTAAAGCCAAAAAAAGAAAATCTTCTCTCAAGGAGCTCACAGTCTAATGAGGAGGAGAACATGCAAACAATTATGTACAAATAAGATACATACAAGATAAACTGGTGATAATCAAGAGAGGGAAGGCATCTTTAAAATGGGGATACCACCTGCCTCACAGAGTTATTGCAAGGATCAAATGAGACAGTACATGCATAACCTCAGAGTGCTATATGAATGCTGACTATTGTTATTTTCCTGATTCCTGTAACTGGATTTCTTTCCTTGATCGTCTCTCTTAGTATTTCTAGTCTTCAGATAAACAAAGGGAGTGGTTTACCATCCCTCTCCACTTTTCAACAGCGTGGGGATCCTGTCCCACTTCTTTGGAGCAGGAAGGGTTGTCTTTGGGTGAGCTGCATCTATTCGCAATATCATCCATCTACAAAGTGAGAGAAACCTATTGGTTCATATTGAACAAATATCCCAGGTTGTAAGATACACCATTGGCTTCCTTAAAACTATGCTAGTTTATCAGAATAATTGTTAAGATGATAAATATTTACACTTTTGCAAATTTTACACATTCATTAGATTTTCATTAACTAAAAGAAAGTAGTGTTTTCCACCATCTTATTAATGGGATCTTTGTGGAGATTAACTTAGTTAATCATTTGTAGACTGTATTGTGATAATCATATTAATATATAGCAGTAATTGTGAATTTATGAAATGTTTAATTTATGAACCAATAGGCAGACTTGATGTAAGAAGAAAACATAAACGAACTTTCTAACAATTAGAACTATCCAGAATGCCTCTGGAGGTAGTGGGATTCCTTCTCTTGGGAAGCCTTCAAACAAAGTTTGGATGACCAATTATCAGTTACTTTGTAGAACCTCAAGCCTTGATGACAACTAGGGCATGGGCACATTCCAAGCATAGAGGCAAACTGTATAAAGACAAGAAGCTGGGAGATATTAGACCTTTTCTAGATGTTCCTGGGTATAAGGTCTTCCTGACTCTTGAATTTACTTTACATATACCTGTATATATTTGGATTTCTTTATCTGGGTACAGATGTATCTCTCCCAGCAGAATACAAGACCTTAAGGGCAGGATTTATTTATTTGTTCATTTTTCTGTATCTCCAGCATCTACAGTGACAAAGTAGGAGCTTAATAAATACCTGTTGAATCAAACTAAAGAGGAGAAAACTTCCCCCCCTCCCCAGGTATGGAATAAATTAAATGGCCACTGATATCCCTTCCAATTCCAGAATTCCATCATCCTGTGAACCTTACTGAAAAATGACAATTTTGGGTGTTTCTCTCTTAATGATAATAGTAACTGAATTAATTTCTGTATGTATTCATTACCTGCATTAGATGCATTGTGCCTCCTTTTTAACATCTCTGGAAGTTTAGTGTTCTTAGGTAGTGACAAATAACGGGATGTTGAAGTAGATGCCTGCATATATATTTGAAAAAAAACATTAAAAACCCCACCTTATTTTGTATATAATTGCATTTTTCAGAGCTTAAGAATGTATAATTCCACTCTAAAAGTTGAATCAGTGTTCAAAATTCAAGTTATAGTTCTTAAACCTAAAACCACATGTTTCTTTAATATTACAAGAATAATTGTATTTGAAATATTTGATCATCACCCAAGATAAAATGGAGATTAGCACTAAAAAGTTGTGAAATCATGAGATAATAAAAAATTATCTGTACATGTATGTATCTGTGCACATTTGTATAAGCAGTAAATGCCCTACATTTTCTTAAAGAAAAGCAACTAAAGAATTTGATAAACAAAAATTACAAATACAATTGTTGTTTTTTAAGAATGTATATAAAATGTATAATAGGTATCATATTGCTTGCCTTCCCAGTGGGAGGTGGGAGGAAGAGGGAGAGAAATTGGAACTCAAAATTTAAAAATGAATGTTAAAAAAAAGTGTGTACAACTGGAAGGAAAGTTAAAAAAAAAGAAATGCTTTAGCTCTATAAAAGCTCAGCTTTGATGGTTTCATGAGAGTGATGGTATAATGTTTTTGTTATTGTTGTTTTGTTTTGGAACTATGATTTCATCATTGTTAGTAATTCCCAGTGAGAAAACTCCATCTACTAATGCCGATCAAGAACTGTTCTGCAACTTAAAAGTCTTAAGAGAGTTGTCGACAATCAGAGCATTACTGTAGCAAAATAATTCAGATTGCAAATACCAAAACCGTTAGTTTCTTTTACATTTTTAGTAATTGTTCCGGAATTCCAGAATGTATTTATTTTGATTAGATCCACTGGGCTATACTTTTAACTTCAAAAGAATTTCTCATATATCTTATTATGAATACAACTGCAATTTTTTATTTTAATTTTTAAAAAAAATGTTTTTATTCATCATTGAACTTTGAATACCTATTTTACTGGTTCCTATTTGCATATGTTGATTCCATTATAATTTTTACATAGTATTTTATTTTTTCCAATTACATGTAATGACAAATTTTAACATTGGTTTCAAAAAAAAAACTGTTACAAATTTCCTCCCTCCCTCCTCACCTTACCCCTCTCTAAGAGGATAAATAATTTGATACAGGTTATATATGTGCAATCATGTAAAATGTATTTCCATATTAGTCATGTTGGGAAATAAGTTTCTTCTCATTTAAAAAAAAAGATTATGTTCACAACCACTCTACTGTCTAGCTTCACATAGGACATTATAAACAATCAGATAAAATGATAACTAAGTAATTCCCTTAATTTTAAAGAGGCTTTCCTTGTCAGAAATACATGAAAAAACTAAAGGTGAAAGTTGCCCAAGTCTTATTATGCTCATGAATTAGCAAAGTTTATAATATACAATGAGAGTTTGTTTTTCAGTCACCGCCAGCCAAAGCTTTCTTTAAAGTTCTGGGCTCAGATGATTTCAGGATTAGCTAGAAAGATACAAGTTAAGTTACCCGTCTATCCCAGTTCAAGCTGTTGTCTTTCCTTATGCTTTCTCTCAAGCTATGCCGACGTCGGATCAAAATCTCTTTGGCTTGCCTTTCACTTGTATCTGTGGTCAGGTTGTGTCTATTATAGGACAGAGTCTGAAAGGGAAACAAATCAGGGATCTTTAACAAAATTGTGACTGATTAGTCCTGAAAAAAGTTAAAATTACATCACATATATCTACGGCTTTTAAAGTCCATTGAACATTTGAAGTCTTAATGAAACAAAGGATATTTTTAAAATATCCATGCATATTTATAGTTAATTTTTTTATAAGTTGGTCTTCTTTTTGATGAACTAATTACTTTTGCAAATGAAAGGAGAAACTGGTTGAATAAAGACAAATCTTCCTACCTTAGGTAAACACATTCTATTCAAGAAACAATGGAGAGTATATGTTATATAGATTGAGGCAGGAAAAATATTTTTATTTCCAGAAACTCAAATGCATATTTGAATATATGATAGACAGTAAAAAAAAAAACCTGTACCATTTTAGCCACAGGGGGGTGCCATGGTCTTTTGATCAAATCCCCTACTCAGCTATTTCAGGGCCTGTTGTCAACTTCTATAAAATAAATTCCTATCACAACTACCTCCAATTAGAATGAAAAAATCAAAAGGGTGCTAAAATGGGGCTTTTAAAAAACATTCAACATATGTAAAATGCTCATAATTAAAAGCTGTTAGAACTATATAAAGACAGGAGTTTCCTAAAATGAATTAAGATGACTGATGATTTTCATTTCTTCAGATATAAAGGATCTAACAGGATCATTGATTTTGAATTGGAAGGGATCTTTGAGACCATCTGGTCCCTAATTTTACAGTTGAAGAAACTGAGGCCAGGAGAGGCTAACCTAACTGACTTGCCCTGAGTCACACAGGTAATAAGTATAAGAGCCAGGATTTGACCTCAGTTTCTCTGACTCCAAATTCAGTATTCTTTCTACTGTGCCATGGGAGAGAGAGCGAGAAGATGCATCGAAGCATAAGTGGACATGATGAGTGTGGTGGGCTCACACCACTCTACTCCTATATACTTATTGAGCAGGAACTATCTTTTGCTTTTTTTTTATTCCCAACATTCAACATAGTGCCTGGCACATAGCAAGTGCTTAACAAATGTCTACTGATTGTTTTCTATGTATGTATATTTTCCTTTCTTTCGATTTGTAAACTCTTTTAAATCAAAGACTGTGTCATTTTTTCCTTGTAACCCTAATGCCTAACATAATATTTTTTTCACATTGTAAGAGCCAATGAATAAGTAAATGTTACTTTAATTAAACAGAATTAAGTGATAACGTAGGAACAGATTGCAGGGAGCCCTAAAAAGCCAGGCAAAGGAATTGTAGACTTCATATAGACAACCATTGTAGATTTTTAACAACAGGGTGACATGAAGAAAGTGGAATTCAGAAATATTTGTCTGACAGCTTCATTAGAGGTGATAATAATAAAAGTAAAAACATCAATAATAATAAGTGTAGCTGATATTTATATCATTCTTTACAATCTCGTGCATCAGAATGCCTCACTTTTGTATTTGTATCACTGATGTCTAGGACAGTGTAATGGCGGGGTGGGTGGGTAGGAGTGGTGATGGTGGTAAATAACAGGTCCCTGTTTGCTTTGGTTTGCCCAAAGTCATGTTGTAGAAAAGAGTAGGGAAGTGGCCATGAACCCATATAGAGTTTTACTATGTTATACAAAAGCACTGAGTTTTTTAAGAGTTGAGCCATGCTACTTGGAAGTTGCCAGGGCTCAAGCTCAGTGGTGGTCTTTGGGGTATGCTCTGGCCTGAGAAGACAGGGAAGCCTACTATTTACCATCCCTTTTTTCTTTATTGAATATACTTAATAAATGCTTGTTAATTGATTTTAGGGTTTAAAACGTGAGATATACATATATACATACACAATATACATATGTGTATATATGTTCATACATACATATATTTACATATATGTTCACATACACACATATTGATCCTCACTACCCTATGACGGCAGGTATTACATGTATAATTAAACTCATTTTTACAGAAGAGGAAACTGAGACTTAGAGTGAGTGAATTACTTCCCCAAGGGATTACACCTAAGAAGTGATCCTGGTAAATGGAAAGACATAGGAGGCTATCAAAATGCCTAAGGCATATTTGCCAACAAACCAGGGCAGGAAAGGGCAGTGGAATCACAGGAGAAGGGTTGGATGTGGGAGTTGTTTTGAAGGGAGAACTGATGGAACTTTGAGACTGAATAAAATATACAGGAAAAAAGCAAAGTATGACTTCAAAGTTCTGAGACTGGAGACATGAGAAAACTGCCTGGCTGAGGGGAATACTGATGAACTGAGCACAGGCCATGATGAATTTGAGGTGATGGCAGGATACCCAGTTAGAGCCCAACTACATTGATTTTTTTTCATTCAAAGATGTGAGATATTTTGGTAAATATATCAAAATTCTTACACGCTGTCGTATTTGATAGAGATTCCTTGACAATATTTGTCGTATCTCATCCATTTCACCAGGGGTCAGCTTTCTTATTTTTTCCTCACGATAATCACTGTAAAGGTTTGGAAAAAATAAATTTTTAACATTTGATAAATATTGGAATGATAGATTCTCATCTTCAGAGTGATGATGACCTTCTCAAAAATAAAAAGCCCAACCCAAAACAATCTTATGAAAAGAGAGTACTTCAAGAACTATTTAATTAAAAAATCCAAAAATGGTATAAGGGTTTAGAAAAAGCACTAGATTTGGAGTCAGAGATTTGGGTTTAAATCCCTTCTTGCTCCTTACTTACTGTGTGAATTTAGACAAATTACTTCACCTCTCTATAACTTAGCCTCATCATTTGTAAAATGAAGAAACTGAACTAGATATCTTAAAGCATACTGTAGTTTTTCTAATCAAATTGGTTATACCTATAGAATGTGAAGACAAAGTCCACAGGTACGGCCTCCTGGAAAAGAGACCTACCTCGATACAAAATGAATGGGATGGGTCACATTGAGAAGTAACCCACTCTATGAGAAGACAAGCAAGGTTGATGAAATTTGAGTCTCTTCCAAATTCAATCAAGTAGGCTGTAATATTGTCTCAAAGGATTGCAATATGTCTCAAAACTTATTAAGGAAGGAATTTTAAAAAATTAATAATTTTAAAATCGTAACATATTCAATTGTATTTTAACATGTTCAAGGTACGACTGATATAACGAAAGGATAATGAGTGGTCTGCATCACTCAGAACAAGGAAGGTTTAAGATTTAGAGTTTATCAGTCTTCATATAATACTCTCCAAGGAAAAAGGTGTTTATAATTCAGCTAACATTTACTAAGCACCTTTTGTGTGTGCCAAGGCGTGCTTGGTACATGATGAAATAGAAAGCTTAGAAAGATCATTCTGCCCCTGTAGAGCTTATGATCTAGTACATATACAAATAATATAACATAAAATAATAAACAGAAAGTACATAACTGAGGTACAAACAAAGCTTATGTCCAAGGGAAAAAAATCATTAATGACTGAGTAGATAAAGTGATAACAACTTTGTATAAAAATTAAAGTTGTATAATATATCTTAATCAAATGTATAGCTAAGGAAACTGAGGTTCAAAAAAGTTATATGACTTACCCAAGGTCATACAGAGAGCAAAGTGTTAGAGCCAGGACTCAATACCAGGCCTCCTGGTCAAGGGTTCTTCCTATTCTGACATATTATCTCTGTTTTTAGTATTGTATTGTTTTGCTTTTTAATTATAGCTCTGGAAAAGGCCATAAAGGTCATCTAACCCAACATCCTCTTTTTCTATGTTGGAAAATGGAATGCCAAAGAGGTCATATCTTTAACTAAAGAAGCCTTCATAGTAGCATTTCAATTGGGCTGTACAATATTAATAGGAATTAAACTGACCAGAAGGAAAAAGGGTTAAGGAAAGTAGCCACATGTTGAGCAAAGGTATAGCAGTGAGAAGGCCCAGGGTAGGTTTAAGGGATAAATGGGATTCAGGTTAGTGGGAATATAAAGTAAGTGAAACTGAGTAATGTAAGATAAACTTAGAAAGATAGGGTGCTAGAGAGTATTGTTCAGTCTAAGTAAGCTTTTCCCCATCATGTCGATTGACTAGAATACATATCCAGCACTGCCTTCTGATATCCACATGAAAAGCTCCAGACAAGTGTGCCTCTGGGCAAGAGAAGCAGCCCTAGAGTTCTCCTCTCCCCTCAAAAGAAGAAAGATCTTTCCTTGGAAGAAACTCAGATGACACTAGAACCTGTAGAAGAAAGAGGCAAGTCTCAGAAAGCTGAGGTCTTAAACCAGTTAGCTTAGAAGCGATAAAATGAGAAAGAAATACCTTGGAAAACAATCATAAAAAACAATAGCCAGTGAAATGGCAGAAGAAAAATTGACCTAAAAAATGAAAAAGATCACAGAGACCCAAAACACACAAATGGCTGCTAGGGCCAAGTGCTTGTCAGAGAAATGCAAGCATATTTCAAAAATATGAAAGAACAAAGAATCCAAAAACTATATTGATGATGAAAGGAAAACTCATTTAGTCTGAGAACTTTCTCCTATATTTCCCCTTTCTAAGTATCCAAAGACTACACAAGCCAGTGTCATTTTAATCTTTTCCCTCCTAAAAATATATTTTTTTAAACTGCTGTAGGAATATATAGGTAAATCCAAACTGTACAAATATAGTCTTGGGAGGCAAATGGAGAAATTACAAGTGTTTCATTCTTTCTCTAAAAGAAAAAAAGAAAGAGAACAGAAGGCAAGGGAATAAATATAAGTGCTGCCAAATTGTAAGGGGCCTTGGATGCTTGTAAAAAAGTTTGAACTTTCTCCAGTAAAAACAAGAAACAACTAAAATCTTGGAGCACAGTGGCAATAAAATCAAATCTATACAAAAGGAAGTCTGACAGTAACGTAAAGGATGTGTTGAAGAAGTGAAACAGTGAAGAAGGCCAACAAGGAGGCTATTGTAGGACCAGACCTATGGTAATGAAAGTCAATGGGGTTGTGGGCAGGGGTGACAATGGCACTGGAGAGGAGCAAACAGACCCCCAATGATAGAAAGGAAAGGCATCGGTGACTAATATTGTATGAGAGTTGGGGAAAAGCATGATTACCTTCATGATTCAAGATCTGAACAAAGGAAACTAGGTGAATGGTGATGCCGCTGACAGAGATACTCAACTAAGAGGACAAACCAGTTTGGAAAGAAAGATACTAGGTTTCACATAGAAAACATGGAGTATGCGGTGCTGGTAGGGCTTTGAGCTCTGGTTATATAGACTTTAGAAGAAAGGTGATAGTCTCTTAAGTAGAACTGAAGACATGGAGTGAGATGGGGTGGGGGAGGGAAGAGAAAGGGAGAAGAAAAGAGGAGAGGAGAAGAGAAGCAATGACAGAATAAGAGCTATAATTTTGTTGCATAAACCTCCAATATTATTTCCCTTTAGAAATTATTATGATACTTTGAAGAAAGTGATAACATTAACTTCATTCAAAATAGCCATAGTAGCCACAAGAATTAAAAAAAATCAACCCTTTAAATAGTTGTAGTATTATTTTCCGACCATACCAAAAGTTAAAAACAAAGAGTTGTTAATAAGAGAAAGGACTTTCAAAACGATCCAGTTACATCATGTGCATTGTTAAATATTTTGTTTTTGCTTTGAGTGTATTTTTTTGCAAATAAAAACTAAAATGTAACAAATTTATACTTTTTTGAAGAAAAAAACTTTACCAATGGACTAATGATGGTTTGTTAAAAGAGAACCAGGAACATGTGGTGTCCCTAAATCCAGGAGAGAAGGAAAATACCAAAGGAGAGGGTGACTGATGTCAGAAAGTAAGAGAGTCACTGTGTTCTAGTGTTGAGTGCTGATAAGAGTCTGAGTATATGCATGGGAACAAATCCCAGCTCCTGCATTTACTGGCTATAAAATCCTGGTCAATTTGCTTAACTTCTCTAAGCTTTATTTACCCTGTCAATAAAATGGGTAAAATAAAGCTTGCATAGCCTACCATTAGGGAGCTGTCATAAGAAAAGTATTTCGTCAACTTTAATATATTATATACATGCGAGTTCAATAAAAGAAAAAAAAGCTTTTAATGAATCTGCCTGATTAATTGCCAGATGCTATATTTTAGAATTTATATCCATGGATACCTTTGGAATAATGTGGAATCCTTGACTAATTCGCACTCTGAGGAGGTATCTACTTTCTCTCCTTTTACTATACAAGTAAATTCTGATTAAAGTAGATGTTAAGCCAAGGATCAGTGGGAAAAATAACAGAAGACTGTGGCTTTATGTGGTGAGCAAAGCAGGGGGAACTGGCTTGGTGGCCTAGAAGGCAGCATGTGGAAGGAGAAGTAACCTCAACCCCTACATGCTGACCTTGCACTTTAATTGTATTAACATAACTCCTTTTCACCTGACCCTTGAGTCAGCATAGTTCTAGCTATTTCTTCTCAAAATAATAGAATACCCAAAGTGCAGAAACAGGAGGAATGGATCAACTCAATTTGTCATACAGTAGCTATAATTGGAGGCAGTGTAGTTCAGTGACTGTTGAGTCAGAGGTTTCTGGTGGTGGTGTTTAGTCATTTTTCAGTCGTGTCTGACTCTATGTCCCATTTTAGGATTTTCTTGGCAAAGATACTGGAGTGGTTTGCCATTTTTGTCTCCAGCTCATTTTACAGATGAGGAAACTGAGGCAAACAGGGTAAAGTGACTTGCCCAGGGTCACACAGGAAGTATCTGAAGCTAGATTTGAACTCATATCTTCCTGACTTTAGGCCAAATACTTTGTCCATTATTCCACCTACCTACCTGTCTGGAGTCAGAGGAATTTGATTAAAATCTTGCCTCTGGTGCTTATTCTCTGTGTGATCCTGGGAAAGCCATTTAAGGTACCCGGACCTCAGTTTCCCCATCTTTATGATAAAGCCATCGGACTAGAAGGTCTCTGAGACTCCTTCCAATTTTAGATTCTATAAATTCTGCCTATATGACTAGTGTAGGCAGCCGTCTGCTCTGGAAATAGTAAAGAACAGGGATTAAAACTATGATTTTTTTTTTTTTGGTATAGGGAACTCCCAGATGAGAAATTAACTATCAATGCCAATCAGCACCTTCTCTATAACTTAGAGTCTTAGAGTTGCCAAGAACACTACAAGACTAAGTGATTTGCCACAGGTCACAGAGCCAATATGCGCAAAGAGAGGCACACTAGGTTTTCCTAGATGAGAGGCTTTTTTTCTATCCACTACACCATGTTGCACGTCACCCTGGAACAAAGAACTCATAATTTTTTGGTGACCAAATTACTCCTGCTTTCTATATAAAATCAGTTTCTCTCTACCCATCCATCTATCTAGGTGCTTTATTTCAAATATATATATATATATATATATATATATATATATATATATATATA
>NW_027185884.1:373095-446315 GCF_028583685.1 Petaurus breviceps papuanus | reverse complement strand
ATATATATATATATATATATAAAATGAAGAAATACCACTTCTTCATTCAAAGTGAATCATACACAAAGGAAAAACTCTTATGGTCTCTGATTAATTCAATGGCCTATGAATTTAGAATTCATTGCATTGGCCTTAAGATGAGATATCAGAGCATGACCCCAGAAAGTAATGAGGTTCTCTATGTCAATAATCTGTGGTAAAACAGCTCCATAATTATGTGCTAGCTTATACTAGCAAATATAGCACACTTTCAAAATATTCAATTACAAAGCATGAGATAAGGAGATTTTAATTTACTTTCAAGCACTGAATTTCTAAAAGCAAATATTCTAATGGACAAATGGGTATTATCAGACTGCCCAACTCCCCTCCCCAAATTAACTGCTAAAAATCAGTACATTAATATTTAAACCAGAAAATCTCTCAGGAACTCACCCTCTGCAATGAGTCCTCATTGCCATGTTTTTCAAGATCAGCTCCCTTGGGGTCATTTATCCTTCCTGGGCTTTAAAGATTGTTACAAAAACACACATCCAATATTGATGAATTTATCTCTACCATATTATACTTACTTCAGGGAAGCAATAGATGGCACTGTGCTTATCATTCCAGTCTCTGCCATCTCTATGGCATGCTTTATTTCCAGCTTCTTATATAATGAAACGATGCTCGACTTGGGTTGATTTTCTCTAATTAGAAGCTTCCTCAGGTATTTATCATCAAATTTTTTGAACCTGGAAGCAAAGAAAACCAACCCTCTGGTTAGGTATTGTCACTGGCTAGGAAAAATAATGACAACAGTAAAATGGAAATCACAGGCAATTCCCAATTTTCAGAGAGCAATTCACCTTACTAGCCAAGTCTAAACAAGAGATACATATATTATACATATAATAATATATATATATATATATGTTTATGTATATGTATGTATGCATGTATACTAAGCTATTTATAGAATGAAACTGAAAATTCCTGATGATAGTCTCTGGTTTTAAAAAGCTAGACCACAGTCTTTCTTTACAGCAATCCTGAGAATAATTAGAGAAAAAGAGTCATTTCTTAAGGGAGATATTGTTGATGATACAAGTGCACAGCAGATGTACAACTGGGTTTGGGCCCTAAAGAAAAGAACTCGGGTAATTTCTTTTCTTTTTTTGTATTTGTTCTGACTTGTATTTGAATCCACTGAATCAGGATTCTTGGCAATAACACATCATCCATTTTAACTTGCCTTGTTTTTTTTTTTTTTTTTACAAAAGATAAGCAAAGGGATAAACCCATATTGAGATCAATAAAACAATGACATCTGATCTGCTCAATATGGACTCTTGGGTTTTATTTATTTGCTTTTTTTTTGCCACACCTTCCCTCTATTTGCCAAACTACACAGACCCTTGTTTCTTATTCTCAACATCAGAATCTTTATTTTAAAAAGTTACAGCATGTCTGCCATATTCCCTTTCATATTATCCTCTAGAGACTGAATTATATTAGCAAGGCGTGGCATACCAGAAAAACAGTATCAAAAGCTTCAGCTAAATTGAACAGAATACTACCACACCTAAAGCAACTATTCTCCCAATTCAGCTTCTAAAAGCAACAAAGGCTGTATGAGGGCCCAGCATGTATCAGACAACAGATCCAGGTGGTATTGTTGAATAATGGCAGATGTCTGCATTATGTATCTATATAAAGCATGATAGAATCTCAGATTTGGAAAGGACTTCAGAAGCATCCATTACAAGGAGTTGTCCAATCTTTTGAAGCTCTCCAGTGATAGTGAGACCATTGTCTTCCAAAGTCATCTACTGCCCTTTTGGGCAGCTCAATTGTTAGAAAGTTTTTCATTATATTGAGCCAGTCTAGCCACAAGGGCAAAGAAAAAGAAATCTATCCTCTCTTTGACTAAACAGCCTTTCAAACACCTGAATATATCTAATGTAGCTGAAACACCTCCAGTCCCACCCCAAGTCTTCTCTTTTCTAGGCTAAACAATTCTTCATTTATTTAGCTAATCCTGTTATTCTTTGGTTTGTGATCTTTTCATCATCCTGGTTGGTTCCGCTCCAATTTGTCAGTGCCCTAATGGAATAAAATATTCTAGTTTGATCCGACAATGTCAGAGCACAATGGAATTCTAACCTCTTTTGTTCTGGACCCTTTCTATCAGTGAAATCTAAAGTTGGTTCAGATGTTTTTATTGCCATGTCATATTATTGGCTCATAGTAAGTTTCTAGTCCACCCAAACTTTCAGGCCTTTTTCACACATGCTGCTTCTTAGCCATGTCTCTGTACTCAATACAATTTTGTATAATGACTTTTTTAAACCTGAATGAAGACTTTACATGTATACCTGGCAGTGCCCATTAATGGAGAATAGTAGATCAAACTATGGTATAAGAATAGAGTAGAGGGGCAGCGAGGTGGTACAGTGAATAGAGCACCGGCCCTAGAGTCAGGAGGACCTGAGTTCAAATCTGGCCTCAGACATTTAACACTTACTAGCTGTGTGACCATGGGCGAGTCACTTAACCCCAACTGCCCTGCCTTCCCCCTCCAAAAAGAAAAAAAAAAGAACAGAGTAGAACATTATTGTGATGTAAGAAATAAAGAAAAAGAAGACAGAAACCTGTCAAGATTTTATGAACTAAAGCACAGTAAAGTGAGTAGAACAAGAAAAATTATACAATAACCACAATATTATAAAGATAACTATGAAAGATTTAAGAATGCTCATCAGCATCAATACATTGATCAACCACAGTTCCAGAGGAACTACCGACCTATTGACAAAAATGTGGATTCAGAATGTAGTATGAAATATGTATTATGTGCATATGCATGCATACAATATGTATGTATTAACATGAAAGACGTGGGAATCTTTTTTGCCTGCCTACTATGCATATTTGTCAAAAAGAGTTTTTTTTTCTTTTGTTTGCTGCAATGGGGGTAGAAAAGAGGCAAGAGGGAGAAAAAATAGATTTTTATTCATTGAAAAAATTAAACTTAAAGGGAATACAAATAAATTCTTTTAGACTTTTGTTCAAGGCCTTCTCAAAAAAACTGATAAATTATCTTCTTACTAAAAAAATATTCATAACTTTAATTTTTATCATATTTGGCCTACTACATTTTGGCTGCTAACTATCACCCAATGTATCAGCTAATTCTTCCCAGTTTTTTGTTATCTATAAGTCTGATAAGTGTTCTATCTATTCCCATAAGCAAGTTGTTGTTAAAAGTTGTTGAAGACCCAATAACAGATCCTTAAATCCTCCATTACAGAACACCATCCAAGATAATACCATTCATTCACCAACCAATCAGTCAATAAGCATTTATTGAGCACCTACTATATCCTCCTGGGCTGACTGCTGGGGATACAAATGCAAAGAATAAAACAATCCTTACTCTCAATGAATTTACATTCTAGCCACTTTTTATACTTTGGTTTTTGTAATTCAACCTGTTTTGCATCTACTTCATTGCAATGTCACATGGCCCACATCTCAGTCTTGTCCCTGAGGATACTGGGAAGCACTTCACCAAATGAATACATTGTTAAAATCCAGGGGCGGCCAGGTAGCACAGCGAGTAAGAGCACCGGCTCCACTGTTGAGAAGACCTGGAGATCGAATCCCGGGCTCAGACACTTAGCACCCACCCAGAATAACTGGCCGTGTAACCTTGAGCAAGTTACTTAACCCCGATTGCTTAGGGGTGGCCAGGTGGCTCAGCGAGTAAGAGCACCAGCTCCAGTGTCGGGATGACCTGGATCAAATCCAGGCTCAGACACTCAGCACCACACCCCGAAATAACTGGCTGTGTAATCTTGAGCAAGTTACTTAACCCCAATTGCTTTAAAAAAAAAATCCAGGTCATTTTAATTATGATATTTCCTTGTACCCTAGTAACACCGTCTAAAAAGAACATGGCGGCATTTTGGCATGATCTGTTCTTGATGAATCCAGATCCCTGTTTTTTGCTGTATGGACTACAGCCCAAGTCCCAGTCTACAACACTGTTTTAAAATCTCAGTGCTCAAATTTGTCATCTCATCAATTTAGCCATTTCCTCCAGTGGAGCATCTCACAGACAATTTATGCCTGCTTACTTTGTATAGCTCCTGTCCATGTCCCCGCATTAGCTTACCATACCACGCTGACCTAACACCCTGACAATCTTCCTCACTTGCCTCAGATCTGGCAAGGCAACATTTATTCTCTCCCTAGCCCTCATACTCATCATGTGACTAGTCTTGTCTTGTTTTTTCAGTATGACATTTCCCTGCAATGACATTATTTACTACTCTTTTCCAAGGTTCCTTATTAATAGCATCCTGCTTATCCCCACTGGGTACCTTTACATTCTGCCCTCTCTGTGGTGATAATTTTCAGTTCTTCTCAGATTGTTGTGCTCTACATCTCAAAGCCCTAAAATCACACCAACACAATAATTTGATAAAAATATGGGCTTTTTGTTTCTTGGGGAACCTTGGGGTCATACAGTTATCCCTTCCACATCACAACTTTCCCCATCACAGTTTCAATATATCGCAGGTCAACATAAGAAATTAAATGGAAATTTGGGGGGAGTTTTGCAGAAGTGGTAGATGAAGGCCAGCAGATGACACGGAAAAAAGTTTAGAAACTCAGAAATGCATAAAATATATGTGTAGTATTATATAATATCAAATGACATTTTATAATACAGTACTGTAACTATCCCATAAAAGAAAAAACAAATCAGACTTCCTCTCTGGTATGAAGGGAGGGGTGAGAAATTTTATGGAGATTTCCCAGATCACAGGTGTGCCACATCCTTAAGGCCTACACTGTGGGAGGAATGACTGTAGTTTTTATTCTTCCTTCTGTTTAATTTCAGGTTCAACTTGTTATCTACTTGGATTATCTGTTCCAGAAAATTAAACGTAAGGATAAACTCCCTAATTGTCTACCTAACTGCATGTCATAATCTAGGTAAGAGATTTTTAACCTGAGGTATACAAACCCCAAATGGATCAGTGGATAGATTTCAAATTGTTCTTGAACTTGGATGAGAAAAAAAAAAAACATTTTTATTTTCACTAACCTCTAAATGAACTTTAGCATTTCCTTCAAAGAAGAGTAATTTTAGGTTTCACCTCATTGTCAAAGGAGTCCATAGACTATTTAGAGCTTGCTAGATTGTATAGTGTAAGATATTAGTGTAAACCCACTTTCTTTCAAGCTGCTTTCTGGTTTTCCAAGCAGTTTTGGGTTGAATGGAGACTTTACCACAGCAGTTCACGTCCACTGGAGTGGTACTATGTTCAACTACTTTTAAGTTATATTTACTTAGATTTTTATACTTACTAACTTTTCTATTTTTAAACCAATAACAAATACTTTTGATCATGACTCTCTTATAGCATAGTTTGGGATCGAATAATGATCGTGCCCCCACCTTTGTTGTTATGTTGTTCAACTGCGTCAGTCACGTCTGACTCTTTGTGATCCCACTTGGGGGCTTTCTTGACAAAGACACTGCAGGGGCCGACAAACAGATGAGACAAGCCACTTGGAAATTACTTGTCCAAGGTCACAACAGCGGCACTACTCATCTTCTGGCTTTTCTTATTATTTCCCTTGGGGTTTTTTACCTTTTTTCTACAGTAATTCTATTCAAAATTTTAATTTCTATTATTTATTTATTTTAAACAATATTTTCTTTTTAAATTTTGAATTTCAAATTTCCTCCCTCCCCCATCCACTGAGATGGTAATACATCAATTAAACATGTGAAATCATGCAAAACATATGCCCATATTATTTAAAAAAGAGACAAGAAAAATGAAGAAAAGTGAGAAATTATCCTTCAATTTGCATGTAGACTTCGTCAGTTCTCTCTACTGGTTTTGCTCTTTTTACTTTGCATGAATTCATATCGATCTTGCCATGTTTTTTTCTGAAATCACCCTTCTTGTCATTTCTTGTAGCACAATAGTACTCCATTGCAATCATATGCTACAACTTGTTTAGCCATTTCCTGATTCATTTCCTGAACATCCTCTCTATTGCTTTTTGGAGGGCAGGGCAATTGGGGTTAAGTGACTTGCCCAAGGTCACTCGGCTAGTAAGTGTTAAGTGTCAATTGTGCCAATCTGTGCCACCTGTCCTCAGTGCCAGCAAACAGTTCCCTGTAATCTTTCTGATGTTATCTGACCTCCTTACCATCTCTGGGCTGAAAGTTCCTGAAACTCCTGCTGCTGCTGAGGCTGTTGTTGCAGTGGCTGCCTGTGTGGGCTCCAGATAGGCCTCCAACCCCATTGTCACAAATTGCTCTTGCCAACCTCTTAAGCTTCCTTAGGCCAGAAAAATGTCTCACCCTGATCTTCTTTGGCTCTGCCATTCCAAAATTTTATTTGAGGAGTATAACTAAACAAATAAACAAACAAATAAATGAAATATATAGAGATATAAATATATAGCTATGTAGCTATATAGATATTTAGGCAGAGCTAAAGATTTAAATCTAGATTCTATCTAATCTATCTAGATATTTCTATCTATAGCTCTATTTACATATCTATACATTTAATGCGAAACCTGTTTTCAAATTTATAGAATATCTGCACTTCTGTGTTAACATATTTGCACACATTTCTTTATACATGTGTATATGGATACAGAGTTAGACTTTTTTTGACTATTTACATAGCTATCTATATCCATATCTATCCACATATATCAATTCTCAAAATTATGAGGTTTCCATACTTTATCCCTGCTGATGTTCTGTGTAACAGCAAGGGAATTTGAAGATCTTACCTACCCCTTAATAGGCCTAGGGAATTTGAAGATCTTCTCTGTCCCTTAATGGGCCTCAATTGGAGGCCAACCAGGGAAGCTTGCTTAGGGGAGGTTTGTTTTTCAGGATGGTACGTATCTTTTGTTACTTTTAATTAGGCAAAGGGTCATGTTTTTGATGTTCTCTGACCCTGGAGAAGGCACCGCATATATCTTGAAATGAGACTTTGCTTTGGGGGTCACTTATGGGAAGAGCTGTGTGATTTGACCAGATGAGACTCTGGGGCAGCCATTGAGCCCCCCAGCTTTGAAAACTCAGATGTTGGTGCTTCTCTCTTTGGCAACTAACACTATGTAGGCAATGATCAGACAGCTAGAAGCCCTGTCTATTAGTCTGTTGAATTATGTTATTTTCTCTCTCTGCTTTTTTGTCTGCTTGTAATTTCTGTTTGTATTTTCTGAAGTTCAGGGTGCTGACTTTTTTCCCTGAGCTAAGTGAATGGTGTGTGTGTGTGTGTGTGTGTGTGATTAATGTAAGATTGTTAACCCATTTTGAGTAACTTTCCTTTAGAAAAGCAGATCAAAGATGGCTAGCAGCCATCCTAGGTATGCCAGGGTGCTTACTGATACAAAAGGACATCCAATGAAAATGTTCAAAGTTGTCTTCTGAGTTTGTTCAGGTGCAATTAAATAAGGCAGTTTCATAAAGTAGTCTTACCTATCTCTCCAAAAATTGTGACCCCAATGTCCACATACATCTTCAATCCCAGTCTTCACATGATCAAAAAACTAAAAGAGAAAAAACACACTGATAATATATGTCACTAAATATCTGGTATCTTTATTCGTTTAGCTCATCATGTCAAGTTCTTAACCTTACATCATTTTCTGACAATTTATTTTATCAAAACATTTAAAGGACCATAATTAATATTAATTAGTATTCATGAGATTTTACTAATAAATAGTTTACAAATTGCCATCAGGTTATTGTGTTCGATACCATAGTATATAATAAAGTATATAAATATATATCATAGTATATAAGACACCATGGGAAAATATTAAACATATTAATAAGCATCTCCGTAAAGAAATGCTTGTGCAGGTCATAGTAACAAATGCCAGAAACATGATGTAATTCCTGGTTGCTCTATTTTCATTTTGGAGCTAATCAGGCTGAGCTAGGGTAGCGACATTGTAACTTTATCCATTACTCTGCCCTTCAGCACATCCCTATGTTCATTGCTGACTCTTTTCATCCCATGACCATTTCATTTTTCCTCAGTAAAGGACAAAGATGGAGGGCAGATACATTAGTGCCTAGTTAGGTTATGGAACTAAATGTTTTTTTCATTTGTCATTTAAATTTTCACTGTAAAGTAAAAACATACCCGGCAATGAATTTCTTCACTGACAGCTGGCTGCTTTTTATTTGACCTCTTCACATCAAGGAATTCCACTAGTGGCCGAATAGTTATTCCCTGCACAGGAAGCAATAGATTGCCTCATGAAAAAGATAAAGAGGTGATGGATGGACTAATATACGGAATGAGATATTTTGGGGCATGGTCACAGTAGGCATTTATTTTGCTTGACTCTCCTAGTTTGTGAAAAGGGTTCCATATTTTTGTGTTTTTTTTTTTCTCAAAGACAGATATCAGAAAATGAAAAATAAAAGATAGACATTTGAAAAAAAATATCTAACAGAATTTATATTTTACCTTGGAGGTAACTGAAGTTTACTGAAGTGCAATGGTCATATCTGTGCTTAAGGTAAATCTCTTTATCAGTTGTGAAAAAGATGGACTGGGCTTGGGGGATATTCAAAGGAAGACTTGAATCAGGGAGATCAATTAGGAAGCAACTGAAAGAATCCAGGTGAGAGGGGATAAGAGCCTGACCTAAAGTAGTATCCATATGAGTAGAAAGTATTAGATGTGAAAATAATGGAGTTAGAAATGGCAAGATTTGGCAACTTATTTTGATAAATAGGGTGAAGAAGGTGGAGGAATGGAGGGTCATGCCAAGATCGCAAGCATGGAAGACTGGAAGAATAAGTGCTACCCTTGATAGAAATGGAGAAGTTGGGGGGAACGATGATTTGGAGTTATGTTTTTCACAAGTTAAGTTTGAAATGTGTCTGGGATATCCAGTTTAAAATGTTCAATAAGCAGTTGATAATGCAAAACTGGAGTTCAGCTGAGAAGTTGAGGCTGCTCTGAGTCAGCTGCATAGAAATGACCATTAAACCCATAAGAGCCTAAGAGGTTACAGAGTTAGAGGAAAATACTGTGTTAGACCCTTGGGATAAAGCCTAACAAGAACAGTATCTGCCCTCAAGGAATTTCCATTCTACCCAGAGGTATCAACACTACAACATACACACCAATAAGTAAATACAAAATACAAAGGGTCCTTGTTATCAATATTTATGTCTCCTTACTGTGCACTGTAATGCTAATGGAAATTTGAAGATCTTCCCTGCCCCTTAATAAGCCTAATGGAATTTGAAGATCTGCCCTGCCCTGTAATAAGCCAAATGTAATCACATGGAGCCTGTGGTGGGAGGAGCTTGCTGAAGGGTGGAGCAGAGCCCACAGGAAGCTGGGAGTCAGAGCAGTAGACTGGAGGGAGGAGAGGATGCATCCCAGGGAGACAGTTAAGGCTTGTATTTGTCCTCTCCTGTGACAGCTAGGCTTGTAAGTGTTTGTTTATGGGAAAGCTAAAAAATGGTGTGGCTCCCTGCTGTGCTATTGCCATATTAACTTCTTTGTTACTACGATGGATTTGACTTTCTGGTGTTGGGATTTGGTTTTCTGGTGTCTGAATAAATGATTTCCTTATGTCTTTTGTATGGAAAGTCTGTTATATTTTGCAATTAAGAACTATGCTAGTATATTCACAGTCACCATCACTGCTGTGTTGATGCTTTATGTACTTCACACAGTGCCTGGCACATAGTAAACAATAAATGTTTATTGAATTATAAGGTTATAATTATTGTTTGGTCCAGGCTTATGATTTCATTGGTAGAGTGAATCCATGTGGAGGAAAATCCCTTTACCAAATGCAGATCAGTAATTTTTCTTCAACTTAATATCATCTTGAGTTTTCTGGAGGCACTATGAGTTTTCAGGTCCTGGAGTTAGGAAGACTCATCTTCCTGAGTTCAAACCCAGCCTTAAACACTTACTAGCTGTTTGATCCTGGGCAAGTCACTTAACTCTGTTTACCTCAGTTCCTCATCCATAAAATGAGCTGTAGAAGGAAATGGCTAACCAGTATCTTTGCTAAGAAAACCCCAAATGTAGCCATACAACTGAAATGACTCAACAATCACAATAACAGTCATGACTTCATGGCTGACTATCTATTGTGCCCTTCTGCTTCTCTGTAAAGTTGTATGTAGAAGTACAGATCATTACAATACAAAATACAAAGATATTCACTAATTAATTAACTATTTACAAAATGAATCCTCACTCAAGCATTTCTGCTTGCTTAATACTAGCATCTATCTACACACATCTCTAACCATCACATATCAAGGACTTCAGAGTCTTTTTGTATCTTTTCCTCTTGATCAGTAAGCATCCCTTTGGTACATGCTTCAAAATAAAATGATTTTAATATCCATGGATTAAGAAAATATTTTTGTAACAACAATCCTCTTTATGATCAAATAAAAGTAAGATCTAAAGGGAAAGATTTCATGTTGTACTACCATAAAATTTTGTTTAAGAATTATCCTCCAAAAAGTTAACACTTGATTCATCTCATTGTCCTTTATAGGAACCAACAAATCGATATAATTAAAAATACAATTTAAAAATGGGATAAAATAAATCTATTTTTTATCATTTTAGTTTAATTTTTTTCAAGTCCCAAACATGCCCCTTTTTCCCATTATGATACCTTTGTAAAGTGAATTCATTTTAAGTGGTGCCTTCTTCTGGTGCCAGTGTTCCCTGAATATTGCCAATCTCATGTGTTTACACAATAAATACAAATTAATTTGGGGCTGGGGAAGATGAATTACTGGGGAACTGGGAAAGACCAACAATTTATAATCAAACATAGTTGATTTTTTCACGTGGAATGTTATCTAGGGTAAGTTTTTCATCCAACACTGGTTTACCCCTACTTCCAAGCGAGCTTCTGAGCTATCTCTCTCTCCTCCACCACTAGTGTCTCATGAGGCACACATCCCTGGGGATGCAGAGTAATGAGCTAATAATAAGCATTTCTCTTTCAACTCAACTACTCCACCTTTGGCATTTGCCAGTCTGTTTCAGAAGACCTTTCAAAGGAGATGACTGATTCTGATCAAGTCTGATATGACAGGTACCTCCTATTCAATCCTTTTTGAATCTGACACTTCTTTAATATTTAAAAATGTTTGTGATTTCATCCCCCTGTTTATTCTTAATGCTTAGGCAAGAAAAATCCCATCATTTAATAACCAGTCTTTTAGTGATAATTCTGGGTGAGTGTACTTAAGCTGGCCTTCATATGTTAGGCAAAGTTTTTCACAGACCCCAGAATTTCTGTTTTGGTCTATTGGCTTAGCCTCCAAATATCATTTACAACCTCCTCACTGCAGAACGTCAGGATTTTTTTATAATTTCTTTTATTGGGGCAGCTAAGTGGCACAGTGAATAGAGCATTGGTCCTGGAGTCAGGAGAACCTGAGTTTAAAACCGGCCTCAGACACTTGACACACTTACTAGCTGTGTGACCTTGGGCGAGTCACTTAATTCCAATTGCCTTTCTTTCCCCTCTCAAAAATTATTATTTTTATTAATCCAGATATTTCAAATTATACATTTATATACATATATACATGAATGTATTATTTAACTGTGGAATCATATCTACTTTATTAATTGTTTTATCAAACATATTATGACTTTTCATTCTGTGAATGTATTTATATGAATGTATTTTGTCAGATTACATTACATTTTTCTATAAATTTCATATATCAAATCTGATTGACACGTTAAAAAATCAGAACATGTATGCCCTTTGGAACCTTCTTCAGCTGCTAATTTATTTCCATTAAAATCCTGACCTCATGCAGTGAGGAAGTTGTCAATGATGTTTGGAGGCTAAGCCAACACAGTATAACGTCTGATCAATATTGCTGAGATAGCTCAGTTTTAAGAGCGTTAGACTGAAGATACAAAGGTTCCTGTTTTGATTCCAAATTCTGTCAAGAAAGAAGGTTTTAGATGCAGCTACATGGTTCGATGGATAGAGTGCTGAGCCTGGAGTCAGAAAGACTCCTGAATACAAATCTGGCCTAAGACACCAACTAGCTGTGTAACCCTGGGCAAGTCACTTAACCTTTGTTTGCCTTAAATCACTGGAGAAGAAAATGACAAGCCATTCCAGTATCTCTGCCAAGAAAATCCCATGGGCCATCTGATCCATGGGGTCGCAAAGAGTCAGACAGGACTGGACAACAAAAACTGATCTATATTCATGTATATATAATTCCAGCTTATTGGTGCATTCATATATATTAATGCAATGGAGGGAATCAGGATTATTATTAATAAGTCTCATTAATACTCTGAAGAAGCAGTATGGAAGAGTGCAAAGAAGGCTGGGTTGGAGTTAGAAGAGACATGAAATTTGAATCTGTCCCCATAGCTGTGTGACCACGAACAAGTCACTTAACCCCACTGAGGCTCAGTTTCCACATTTATTTCTATAGAGATTAATAAATATTTGAAAGGGTTACTATAAGTGACTCAAATGACATAACATGAAAAGTACTTTACAATCTTTAAAATTCCATACAAAATTTAGCTATTATTATTAAATTGTTTATAAATGTCCATTTTAAAATTCTATTTGCTAAAAACAATTGTTTACCCTAAAAGTTTCATCCTCTGAATTATTTGTAGCTGTTATATCATCCTTTAAATGTATTATTTAATGATTTTTAAAAGAAATTCGCCTTCTGCAGTTCTCTAAAATATTTTTGGCCATCTATTTCTAAAGCCAGCATATGGTCTTCCTATATTTCGTGGCAGTTAAGTTTCCCTGAGATTGATGTAGAGGCTCAAGAACTCAGGGACAAAATTTGTTGAAACCTAAGATGGCTAAGATGGTAGGTCGCTCAGAACCGTATGATTTTACCTTAGTATATATCTGATTTTTCTTTTCTTTTCTTTTTTTGCTTTTTTTTGGGGGGGGCAGCAATTAGGGTTAAGTGACTTCCCCAAAGTCACACGGCTAATAATTGTGTCAAGTATCTGAGGCCAGATTTGAACTCAGGTCCTCCTGACTCCAGGGCCGGTGCTCTATTCATTGCGCCACTTAGCCGCCCCATTTTCTTTTCTTTTTAGAACGCTACGGATGAAGGCTTTAAAAAGTAAAGTTGATAATCCTTGTAGCTTGATTGAGAAATTCTATGGTTTTTACTCACATGTTCTGATAATTCATTCTACAAAGAGTGAGCTAAATTCCCACCTATCATTGTATACTGGCAGCATGAATGGAACTCCTTATGATAAATCCCCACATAACAGAATGAAAGAAATAGGAAACAGAGGTTTCCATTGCAATTGGATTAAGTTCACATGGCCCACCCCACCCAATAACATAAATGAAAAGAGAAAACTGTAGGGCTAAAATAAAGGTGTTTTTCATTTCTTTTTGTTAACACTATAACAAAGTTTTAGGTTCTAACTTAAAAGGAAGGAATGAAAAAACTGACTTGATGCACCAGATAAACCTGAAAATGTATGGTCATTTATGAAAAGAAATGGGTGTGATTAGCATTTATAAGCTTTCCAAATAGTTTGATATATCATACACTTGATCATAGAGAGACTATGGAGACATATATCCATATATATGTGTGCATGTATATGTATGTGTGTATTCATACACACACAATGAGGCAGTTAAGTGGCACAGTGGGTGGAGTGTTGGTCCTGAAGACAGAAAGACTCATCTTCCTGATTTCAAATCTGGCCTCAGACACTTACTGGCTGTGGGACCTTGAGCAAGTCACTTAACTCTTTTTGCCTCATTTCCTCATCTGTAAAACGTGCTGGATAAGAAAACGCTAAAACACTTCAGTATCTTTGTCAAGAAAACCCCATAATGGGTCACAAAGAGTCAAAAACAACTAAAACAGATAAACAAAGACAAAAATATATATGTTCATTTAAAATCAGGTTACTTAAAAATTGAGTGATTGTAATAAAAATAAAGTAAAAGTAATCATGTTTGTTAATACCACCAACACCAAAACAGTCATTTAAATAAAATTAAAAATCTTTTGTGCTAATAACAGGATGAATGCAAGTGAACTGATGAAATATCTGCACTGAGCATCAAAATATCCTGAAAAACAAGGTGCATGCATGTTAGCTTATAAGCTTCTCCATCAGAGTGCAAAGTTCTTGAGGGCAAGGATTGTCCTTTGCCCCTTTTTGTATCTTCAGCACTTAGCATGGCATCTGGCTCATAGTAGGTTTTTAATAAACGTTTCTTGATTTATTGACAAGATTGACTTTTTACTGCTTACAAGTTCAATATACAGCAATAATGTGGGTATGGCTGTTTTGAAAGATAATATACTTTCAAACCATATTAAAAGACCTTCTGTAGAATGCCCAGCTCAAGGTCTGTGATAGTCACACATTGCTCATTAGACCATGTTAGGATCATAGATTTAGAGGCAGAAGGGACTTCAGAGGTCGTGCAATCCAAACCCCTCATTTCTCAGATGAGCAAGGTGAGGCCCAAAGAGGTTAAATAGCTTAGCCATGCTTGCATAGTTTTTAAATGGCTGAGCCAGGATTTGAACCCTGTTGAGTACCAACAGAATTCTCCTTTTGCAGTGCTGCATTCAGTTCTAGGCACCACATTTTAAAGATGCTGATTGATCCTCTGAAGTGTGTCCAGAAGAGAAGAAACAGGATGCTGAGAGATTAGCAAAACTATGTGTCATGTGAAGAATGGTTGAAGAAACTTCAGGTTTTAAACTTCAAGAAGAAAATATTTAGATGTATAAAAGGATAAGAAAAGGCATAATTACCATCTTCCAATACTTGAAAGGTTGCCATGGGAAAAGAGTGAAGGCTTATTCCGTGGATTAAACTAGGACCAATGTTAAAGTAGTAACTAAAACAGATTTTGGCTCAAAAATGAGGAATAATTTTCTAACATTCAGAATTGCTTCTAAAAATATTAGGATTCTTTGAAAAATAGTGAGTTCCTTATCACTGTAGGTATTCAAAAAGAGGTTGTATGATTATCTCAGGGACACTGCTAAAGGGATTTCTTCATTGATTTGAAGGGTGGACTGAATGACCTCCACCATCCATCTTAATAATAAGTTTCTATGAAATGTACCTTCTTGATCTCTTAGTTCTTATTTCCTACTATTTTTTTTGTGTCTTCCTTGGAACAATTTTTTTCCAACTACAAATACTTGATAACTAATCAATGAATGAAAACTACTTTCCCCCCACCCCCTGATCAACTGGAAGAACATATTTGAAGATAACCCATTGTTTTTTTCTTTTCTGCAATGTATTTTAATCTCATTTCATTAATGTTTATTTAATATTGGACTTTAACAAATAGTAGCTACTACTTTATATTTTATACAGTAAACAATGTACTATTTAAGACACTAAGTTAGATTACTAGTCAGCACTATTTTAAGGAAAGGAAATGTGCAAGTCAGAGGGAATCTGGGTTGATTAGTCATCAAATATTGTACAATGATCATTCTATTTTGATATAATGGGGTTTATATCCCATCAAGAAAGGAGTACCTTCTCTCATCTTTAACACAATACAATACTAAATTCCTCATTAGAACTTCTGGTATCAAAGATAAACACATGTTTCACATGAGGTTCTTTTCAGAAAACATTGCTAACTCAGTATTTGGGGTGAAGCAATTTGCTCTTCCCAAAACACTGAAATTAAACAAAGAGAAAGAAAAAAAAGATAATGTTGATAAAAATTTCATCAGGAAAAAAGGAGCCACTCAAAAAGGAATAGGTAGCATTATTGCACAGAGGACAGAATTTTATGCAGAAATATATAATTTATATTTTCTGGTATATTTGTAACCCATTAAGTACCTTCTGGCAGACTGCCTTCTCTTTGTGTCTCAATTATTTATTTATACTGACAGGAAGAGATCTCTCCCAAATAATATATATATATATATAAGGTCCACAGAATTCCCCCCCCCCATCAAATGTTGGGAAGAAGCAGAAGGGGAAGGTAAAAGAGCAGGAGGTGGTAAGAACTGCTATCGTAAGCAATATATAAGATCTGCATCACTTTAGTGCAAAACGATGATGTGCCTTGGGGAAAAAAGAGAACAATCAATCAATAAACACTTATTAAGCACCTACTATGTTCCAGGCACTGTGCTAAAGTGCTGGGGATACAAAAGAGGCAAGGAACAATCCCTGATCTCAAAGAACTTAAAATCCAATGGGGGAGATAACATACAAACAAATCCATACAAAGAATGCTATGTATAGGACAAATAGGAAAAAGGGAAAGCACTGGAATGATGAGAGGGTATGGAAGGCTTCTTGTACAATGTGGGATTTCAGTTGGCACTTGAAGGAATCCAGGGAAGTCAGTAGTCAGAGCAGTCATCTCTCATGGACTTAAGACAATACTGCTCTGCAAAGGACTTAATCTACACCCTTACATCAAGGCAGGTGTAACTGAATGACTGGATTTATTTTAGGTAGGTAACTGTCTTCTTATAGAGCTATCATCAGCGTGAGGCAACCAAGGCTTTTTCTCAAATTGCTGCAATTCAGAGGCTCTTGGCAGCACCAAGAGTGTCTTAAATTTAGAACTAAAAAGGACTTATTTAGTTTATTTAGACCATCTCCCTCATTTGAGAGATGAGGTAACCAAGGCCTAGAAAGGTTAAGTCAGGGCCCAGACCTTCCTAACTACAAACCCAACATTCTATCCATGACACCATACTGTCTGTACTGGAAAAAATATTTTATACACACACACACACATATACACATATACACACACATATATAGGTATACATATATAAAAATGTATACTTTTTTCGGTAATTTTTCATAACTATTTTTGTAGTTTTGTCCAGAGCACCTAGAATAATAAAACTAGGAATACAGATTTTAGAAATACATATGGCTGCTAAGTCTTTTCTCTCTTTTGCTAAATGAACAATTAGAATCAAGTCAGCTTAGCACCTGGTTAACAAGAATAATTGGTTAAAAAAATGAAGCTATCGGTGGCCAACAACTCTTTCCTCATTGCCATATCCAGAGTGAATTCTTCCCAGGCCTACCTATGCTATAATGCACCCATTCTTTCACAAAGTGCATTTTTTGCTACTTAACTATGCAAAATTTGCTAATTATGGTTCTTCCTATCTACATTTTATGACTTAAGGATGTAGAAAGGCATCTGACCTTTCTGGTTCTGCTTTCTTCTTCCTTGAAATTTTTACTATTAGACTCTCTAATGTGTTAGCAGTGACCTTTATCTCCCAAGGACCCCATTTACTTAGATCTGTCCCTATAATTAATACAGTAGACTACAATGAAAGGTGTTCATTTAATCAAATTAGCTATTTGTGGTAGAAAGAGGGGTTGGATGGGACCCAGACCAAATAAAATGTAACAGAGGAAGCACTTGGCAATAATAAGTATATACTACAGGACTGCTATCGGCAAAATGCTTTGTAAACTCTTAAGCAGTATAAAAATGAGCATTAGTATTATGGATGCAGGAAACATAATAGCATGAATCCGAAAAAGGTGGGCCTATGGTGATGAAATTCTTGAGGGTGGGTCAGAGAAGACATTCATCTACTTTACAACATTGTTTTCAGATAATCCTGGGATTATGTTTTTGTTCCAAAAGTAAAGAATGTTCCTAAACTTTTTCCTCCAATACAAAAAAAGGTAAAAGAGAGCCTCTTTCTTTGCAAATGCAATGACTTTTTTCTCCATCTTCATCCTTCTTGTCCTCTTTGAAGCCTGTGACACTGTTGATGACCCCTTCAAGATATGCTGTCCTCTCTGGGTTTCATGATTCTGTTCTTGTTCTCTTTTCTTCTTGTTTTCTAACAATTTCTTCTCAGACTCTCCTAGCCACCCCACCCTCCACCAAAAAATACTTCCAAAATAAAATAAAACAAGAAAGAAAAAAAAAAACCTCGTTAAGCTAAACTCTCTCCTCCTAATCTCTCTATTTTGGACAATGGTACCACATTCTTGTGGTCATCAAGGTATCATCTTCACTTTCACTCAGACCCTACATATCCAAACAGTTGTTAAGTGTTGTTGAGTCTGCTTCTTTAACTTCCCTTATTTCTTTCCCCTTCTTTCCACTCACAAATCTAGGTCAGGCCCTTATCACCTCTCTCTTGGACTACTGTAATAGCTTTCTAAATCTCATTGTCATTGAACTTGCATCCTTTCTAATCCACTCTCTAAGTAGCTGCCAAGTTGTTTTTACTAAAGTACAGGTATAACCATGTCACCTTCCAACTCAAAAAGCTTCAATGGCTCCCTATTAACCACAGGATAAAAGGTCTCTGAAAACAGCCAACTCCTTTTCTCTCCACTGTTGCCAACTCTCAAGAGCTCTGTAAAGACCCTTGGAATTGACTGCATGACATGGGAGACATTGGCACAGGACCACCCAGCATGGCATGCCCTCATCAATGAAGGTACTGTGCTTTGTAAGGAAAGCAGAATTCAAGTAGCTTAAAAGAAACTCAGGAAAATTTAGAGATTCCACCCCAAATGTTCATGGACTATTAGTGCCTGACCTGTGGTAGAGCATGCTGAGTTCATACTGGTCTGATACTCAGTGAAAACTTAATGAGTTTATAGAGCCAAAGAAGAAGTAACAACAGCAAGAACAGTTATAGATTGCAAGGTTCCACTCTGTTCCTACCTTATTGAGTACACAAATTTGGCCCCTCTAAACCAATGATCAACTCAAAGATGGAAATCCATCTATGAAATATCACTTTTCTTTGTACCTTTAAGTATTTTCCGAAGATTCAACACATTCATGTCACTTAACATAATTGATCATAAGATAACTGATCACAGCCACGGGTGACCACACTGTAACTTGACTCTAATGCAGTGATATCATTTGGGTTCTCTTCAAGAGCAAAAGACAACAACCAATCAGGATAACATATCACTTTCTCTGGTTTTTAAAGACTGTGTACTCCAGTCAATCCTTCCAGGTTGATTAAACATTATTCTCCCTCAAATGTTCAAACTGGCTTATTTTCTATTCCTTGTATATAACATTCCCTATCCTGTTTCCAAGCCTTTGTGAAGGCCGTCCCACCTGAACCTCACGTTCTTTATCCTCACCTCCACCTTTTTCAACCCCTCACTCCCTTGATGACTCAGCTCAAGTTCCATCACCAATAAAAAATCTCTCCTGATTCCTCAGTCGCTAATCCTCCCCTCCAAAAGTATTTATTTCATATTTATATACATTTTGTTTCCCTGCAGAAGACTATACGCTCGGTGAGGGCAGGGGTTGCCTTCACGTTTGCCATTCTATCCCCAGTGTCTAGCATTGTGCCTGGCACATCACTGATATTCGATAAATGCTTTCTGAACTGAATAATCTTCTCGTAGCAGTCATTCAGGCTAGTATTTCCCATGATGTTATTCTCACAATAAAAATGGGCATGGAGGAGAGCTGATTTTCCTCTATATTCAAAAAAGTTCATAGATAAGAAGACTCTTCAGAGTACCAAAGGAGAATCAAAGCCATATAGGAAAACTAACTGCATTAGTCAGTCAGGGAAAGCCTTTATGAAGAGCTGACAAAATGCCAGGCCCTGTGCTAAGTACTGGGGACACAAAGAAGGGCCAAAAAACAATCCTTGCCTTCATGGAGCCCACATTTTGATGGTATTTATAATATGTAAATAACTGGATACCTAACAGACATATACGGAGTAGATGGAAAGTAACCTAAAAGGGAAGGCATTCACATTTAAGAGAACTGAGTGAGCCAAGTCTTGAAGGAAGCCAGGGCAACTAAGAGGCTGAAATGAGGAGGCAGAGCATTCTAGGCACAGGAGATAGACAGTGTTAAGGAACAGATATAGGATGAAGAGTGTCTTGTTTGAAACCACAAGTATCCTAGGAAATACTGCAATCATTAAAGGCACAGATCCCACATATGCAAAATCATAGAGGAGCTTCCAGGCTCCAATTTAGAATAGCCCATTGTCTGTATCATGTGCAAGAAAGTGAAAAGAAGGAAGGAAGATTGTTTAAAGAACTGAGTTCAGCTCATGGTGTTTGAAGCCTGATATTAAAAGCATATTCAGTCATTCCCGTTTTCTAGATGAGGGATTGCTAAGCAGCTAGCTTAGGTCAAATAACCTTCTGAAGCTTAAAATACTCAATGAAAACTTAATGAATTTATAGGACCAAAGAAGTAACAACAGCAAGAACAGTCATAGATTGCACAGTTCCTCTCTATTCCTATTATCACTGAAGTGATTACCTTATCGAGTACACAAATTTGGCCCCCTCTAAACCAATGAGCAACTCAAAGATGGAAATCCATGTAAGAAGTATCACTTTCCTTTGTACCTTTAAGTACTTCACAAAGATTCAACACATCCATGTCACATTAAAGTCACAGTAACATTTTCTTTAATGTGATGAGAATAAAAGCTCTTCTAACCTATTGAAGGGTTTTACTTGGATGGGCCAAAAGATCTTGTTTCTTCACACTGGAGTAGGGGAAATAAAACTTTTGAGGCGTAAGGACTGTGCTCACCTGAATGAAGACAGTGAAAAATATGACCACAATGGCAGCTGTAATAAACAGTTTCTTTCTGGGAAACACTGCAGCAGGAAGAAGGAAGACCAAAGCAAAACAGATAGCTCCTCGTAATCCTCCATAGGCAATGATGAACTGATCTTTAAAAGTCAGAGGTATTGTCCGGAACCAGTTAATGATCTGAGTCAAAACAAAGACACCTGAGGAAGAAGATAAAATAAAAATTAAGTCACACTGCCCAAAGTCCTGACCGGTAACCAGGAAGAATTAGTATGCATATTTGCAAAAGTGATAGTGTCATGCAGTGGCTAGAGTACTGGGTTGGAATCACAGAGATGCAAGTTCAAAGTTGGCTTCTGATATTTACTACCTATGTGAACCTGGGCAAATCAGCTAACTTCTAAATGCCTCAGGCAGCTCTCTAGGATTTCCTGAAGTCAAACACTGTAATATCTGCTGGGGTGGGAAAATAATAATATTAAGTGAGTTTTACATAGTGCTTTATTGTTTCCAAAGTGCTTTATATATGTTATTTTATTTGGTCCTCAAAGGACATTGTAAGGGAAGTGATATGCATATAATTATATCCATTTTACAAATGAGGACTCAGAGGCTGAGGGAAGTTAAGTAAGTTGCCCAGTACTACACAGCTAGTAAATATGAGAGGGCTGGGTTTTGATGTATCTTCCTGACTCCAACTCTAGCATTCTAATCTATGTTCATGCTTTTCTGAAACAATAATAACCAGAATTTTTGTGCATCTTTAAAGGTTTCAAGGTGCTTTGCAAATATTATCTCACTCAATTCTCACAACGCAATGAAGGATGTGCTATTATTATCTCCATTTGACAGTTGAGGAAACTAGGAAAGTTTTCTTTATAGAAATGGATAAAAATATAATAAAATTAGTATTGATCGTAAGAACATAGGTTTAAAACCTAATTTTTACAGATGAGGAAACAAACAGGCAAAAAATATCAAAGGGTGAGCTAAACAACAAAATAATTGTTGAAGGTAGCCGTGCTCTCCCAGACTTTAAAACATTTTAGAAAATGACACCAAACCCAAGTGGTTGTGGGCAAAGGATGAAGAAACAAGTCAATGGAATTTAATAGATGCACTAGCATATTTGATAAACTTACAGAAAACAAGTAGGGAAAGGATAAATTATTTAACAAGTACTCTTGGGAAACAAGTTGTCAATTTAGCAGAAAATGTATTTAGAGTCAATTCTCATATCATCTACCTCAGTGAATTTCCACTGGATATTCCTCTGGCACCCCCACTAAAAATTAAACTCCTTTGTGGTAGGGACAATTTTGTTTTGTCTTTCTATCCCTAGGACTCAGGATAGTGCTGGCACAAAGCAGTTATTTAATAAATGTTTGTTACATTAAATTAAACATAAAAGAAATATAAAAATAGGGAAGAAATGGAATACTTTATTTAAATCTGAGAAGGGTGATAACTGAACTATTAGAAACAGAAGAGATGTATTCAAATAAATTTTTAAAAATTATAACAAAACTATAATTAATATTAAAGATAAATTTTGATTATTGAGTAAACAATATAAATATAACTCATTAAAATTTTACAGAGTGTATTATGGATAAATGGCCAAAGTATATGAAAATCAATTTTCAAAAAAGGTAACACAAATTTATTAATATTCACTTTAAAATATACTCAATCCCAATTTCAAAATGAAAATATGCTCAATCTCAAAAAATAGTAAGAGATGAATTAAAACTAGTATGGGATGGTGGATAATTTCAAACAAAAGGTAACAATAACCTTATACCCATAAAATTGCCAAACTATATCTTAAAAAAATAAAACATTTTAGTGGAATCGTGTTGTAAAAGAGGCTTATTATTCACTGACGATGGGATCACAAACTTGTTGAACATTTTCTTAGATAAGATAATTTTTTTCAAGGCACACTAAAAGCTACATGAATAATCATACTTTTGTCCCAATAATTCCACTTTTATGATAATCTCCTGAGGGTTAGAAAACATGCACCAAGGTATATTTGTTCTAATATTTGCATAGCAACATTTTTATTTGAAAAAAAGGAAAGCATTTAATTATCATACTTTTTGACCTAATAATTTTATTTTTGTGATAGTCTCCTTAGTGTTAGTAAAACAAACACAAAAGTATATTTGTTTCAACATTTTCATAGCAATGTTATTTATATTAAAAAAGGAAGGCATTTCAATTACAATCCAATGATAAGTTAAATAAATTATGGCACAAATGTATTGCACTACTATGATTAAAATCTGATGAGTGTGGAGATATGGAAAGATCTTTAAGAAATAATGCAAAGCAAAAGAAACACAGAAAAAAGAATATTCACTCTTGCCATACCAGAAGAAAACTGAATGAGAATGAATGGATAAACCTACTGAAAGAAAAGTTATGATATTTTATAAACTGAAACAAATTAAATATACAGTTAAAAGAATATTTAATTAGTCATTTGTTTACTAATAAATTGAAAAAAATTTTTTAGAAATGCCTCCACTGCTTGAATGAAGAAAAACCACCCAGTTATCACATGCTTACTTCAGCAAAACTATGAAGCTCACACCAAACCAAGTAATAATTTAAAAATCCAATGAGAAACTAAAGTAAGTTGTTTCTTCCAATCCAGAATTGCAGAAGAGCTTAGTCAGAAGCCTGAGGGCAATAGGAAAGGGAGCCCACAAGCACTGCTAGTGCCAGTGCCAGGTAAGTTTGACTAGAGGAAGGCTATGTAGTCTACAAAACTCTGTATGCAGTAGCATAAAGAGCAGAGAATTCCCATGAGGATGTTCCAGTATGGTCAGATACCCCACGGTGGGGAGCTTAGAAGTTTTATGCAAGCACAATAAGCAATTCCACTGTTCATGGCCGGGCAACCTAGACCCCAAAACTCTGAGGTTCCTAAAACTCTGTCCTTAGATGCCCAAGAAGAATTTGATTATCCAGCCATCTGAACCTCAAAGCTGTAGAAGGGCTTCATCTTGGAAGGTAGAGGTCAGTACAGGAACCCAGAAGATCTGGGGTGGGCCAAGAGAGCCAACTACCATAACAAAAGGTGATGCCAGGGGCAGAGTTTGATGCTGGCATGAAACTCCAATTCAATGACTAAAGCTGGATAGATTAATAAATCAAAGAAAACACTGGTATAAAAATTATTTAAAATCTAGAAATATGCCCTCTAAGCTCCAAATAAGAAGAGAATGACTTCATAACAACTGGAAGAAAAACCACAAAGAAAGAGATGGGTTTTCACAATGATTACATAGCTACCTAGAAGAAATGAAGCAAGAGATTAAGAAATTAAAAAAAAATTCTTTGGAGGAAAGAATTGGAAAGAAAGTGGGGAGGAGCCAAGATGGCAGTATAGAAAACTTCCCTAGGATCCCCCCATAACCACCTCAAATACCTATAAAAATGACTCTAAACAAACTTTAGTGCTATAGAACCCACAAAATGACAGAGAGAAACAAACCTCCCACTGAAGACAGCCTGGAAGGCTGGCAGGAATAGTTCATGGCAGCATACTGGGAGCAGAGCCCAGCCCTATGTGAGCCTGTGGTTTTATCCCCAGTGCAGCCTGACCAGCCATGGCTAGGGGACTTCAGGAGAGTGGTTCACCAGCAGCTGTTATGGTTTCCAGAATTATCAAACCATAAATGCCAAAAACAAAGTGAGAGATCAGTGGACTCTGGGAACAGAGGGTCCAGGAGTGCGGTCCAGCCTCTGCCCCCCGGAGGGAGAAGCAGCTGAGGTGCAGTAGCTGCTGCATGGCGGATTCAAAGCTCCTGGCCTGCAGGTCGCAGGGGCACCAAGCGACCAGTCTGAGGGGTAATCACTCTTGCTTTAGCCTGCTTGGATCTGGATTGTGGTCTACGGTGAAAGTCCTGGGGTGAGTGACCAGTGTTCCAGAGCCAGTGGGTGCTTCTGAGAGGGCACTCAACTAAATAGCTCCAACAGCTGTGAAAACCCCAGAAATTTGGGACAAAGCTATCCTCTGGAAGCAGAGTTCTACTGTGTCAAAGAGCTCAAAAGTCAAGTAATTGAGGGGCAACATGAGCAAGCAAAGGAAGCAACGCAAGCACAGCAGTCAAACCTTAGATTCCTTTTTTGGGGACAAAAAGGATCAAAGCATGGAACAGGAGGAAGACAATGAAGTCAGAACTTCTGCACCAAAAGCTTACAAGAAAAATATGAACTGGCTACAAGCCATAGAAAAGCAAAAGAAGGATCTTGAAAACCTAATAAGAGAAGTGGAGGAAAATCTGGGAAGAGAAATGAGAATGATGGAAGAAAATCATGAAAAGAGGAGTCAACAACTTGACTGAAGAAAATAACACCTTAAAAATATACTAAATCAAATGGCAAAAGAGGCTCAAAAAGCCAATGAGGAGAAGGATGCTTTAAAAAGCTGAATTTGCCAGATGGAAAATGAATCTCCAAAGTTCACTGAAGAGAATCATTCCTTCAGAATTAAATTGGAGCAAATGGAAGGTAGTGACTTTATGAGAAATAAAGATACTATTAAACAGATTCAAACAAATGAAAAAAAAGAAGGCAATGTGAAATATCTCATTGGAAAAACCACTGACCTGGAAAATAGATCCAGGAGAGATCATTTAAAAATTATTGGATTACCTGAAAGCCATGATCAAAAAAAGAACCTAGAAATCATCCTTCAAAAAATTCTCAAGGAAAGCTGCCCTGATGTTTTAGAACCAGAGGGCAAAGAAGAGTTTTAAAGAATCCACTGATAACCTTCTGAAAAAGATCACAAAAAGAAAATTCCTAGGAATATCATAGCCAGGTTCTGGAGTTCTCAGATCAAGAAGAAAATATTACAAGGGGCCAAGAAGAAACAATTTGAATGTTGTGGAAACACAATCAGGATAACACAGGATCTGGCAGCTTCTACACTGAGGGATCAAAGGGCTTGGAATATGATATTCAGGAGGTCAAAGGACCTGGGATTAAAACCAAGAATCACCTACCAAGAAAAATTGAGTATCATGTTTCAGGGGAAAATATGGTCATTCAATGAAATAGAGGACTTTCAAGCATTCTTGATGAAAAACCAGAGTTGAATAGAAAATATGACATTCAGATACAAGAAGAAAGAGAAGCATGAGAAGGTAAACCGGGAAAAGAAATCATAAGGAACTTATCAAAGATGAACTATTTACATTCCTACATGGAAAAACGATAATTGTAACTTATGAAACTTTTCTCAGAACAAGAATAGTTGAAGGGAATATAAATGTGTGTATATATATATATACGTCAATATAGGAGGGTATATGGGCATATGAATACATATGTGAGTGTGTATATATATGTGTACAGGTACACATAGAGAGAGGGCACAGAACCAATTGAATATGAAGGGATAATACTTAAAAGGTGAAATTAAGAGGTGAGAGAAGAATATAACGAGAGGAGATGGGGAGAGACAGAATGGGGTAAACTATCTCATATAGAAGAGGCAAGGGGAAACGGTTACAAAGGAGGGGAGTAATAAGAAGGCAAAAGGGAATGGGTCAACCTTACTCTCATTGAATTTGGCTTAGGGAGGGAATGGCATATACAATAAATATGGTATGTTGCCCTATAGAAGAGTAGGGGGGAAGGCAATGAGAGGGGAGATGATGGAGGAGAGGGTAGTTGTGGGGGGAGAGAAGTTGGAAACACACATTTTTGAAAAGGGACAGGGTCAAAGTAAAGAATAGAACAAGTGGGGGACGGGATAGGACAGATGGAAATATAGTCAATCTTTCACGATATATTCACTATGGAAATGTTTTGCGTAGATATACATGTACAACCTATATTGAACTGCTTGTCTTCCCAGTAGGGGTGGGTGATGAGGGATGAAGGGAAAGAATCTTGAATTCAAAGTTTTAAAATAAAATGTTTAAAAATTATTTATTATTATTATTATTATTATTTTACATGCAACTGGGAAATAAGATGTACAGGCACTGGGGTATGGAGATCCATCTTGCCCTACTGGAAAGTCGGAGGGGGTATGGGGGATGACATAGGAGAGAGCAGATTGGGGGAGAGGGTATACAGTGGGATCGCTGTTTTGAGATGGTGGATGGGGGAGAGACAGGGAGAAATTTTTTTTTGAAAATTTTTTGAAAAAGTCAAAATCTTGTGGAAATGAATGATGTAAACTAAAAATAACCATTAAATGTAATTTAAAAAATTAAAAATTAAAAAAAAAGAATTGGAAATAAAATATATAACTTGAAAGGCAAAGTGCTAAACTTTGTCCAAATATGTAATTCCTAAAAGCTAGAATAGAACAAATAGAAATGAATGACTTATACACATTACAGCAAAAAAATATTAGAAAAAAATCTAAAGAAAAAATAGTAGAAAAAATATCAAAAACAACATGACCTGCAAAACAAGTCAAAGAGACATCATTTAAAAATCACTTGACACCCCAAAGATAATTATTGAAAAAATTCTGGACATAATATTTCAAGAAATCATAAATGAAAACTTCCCAGGTATTTTAGAATCAGAAAACAAAGTAAAAAGAGAAAGAATTTACAATCACCTTCTAAAAGGGACCCCAAAAGGAAAAATTCAGGAATATCATAGTCAAAACCAAAGCTCCCATGCTGAGAAAGGAAAGGTTCAAATACTGAGGAGCTACAGTCAATATCTGGCATCTTCTACTACAAATAAGAAGAGATCTTGGTATGTAACGTTCTAAAAAGCAAAAAATAGAAGCTTACAACTGAGAATAACTTACCTTGAAAAACTGAGTATCAATCTACTGGGGAACAAACAGATCTTTGGTGAAATAGGCTATTAAGCATTTCTGATGAAAAGTACAGAGCTGAGCAGAAACTTTTAAAAATAGAAACAAAAAAATCAAGAGAAACCCAGAAAGGCAAAATTTTGAGTAAACGAAACAGTATGATGATCTAGTGTTAATATTTTAATAGAGAAAAGAGAAAGAAATGCTCTTTCAGAATCATACCAGAAAAAATTAGAAGCATGACACATCATGTACTTTTTCATAGTTATAAGTAGGGACTGAATTATTAATGAAGCAAAAGATAGGGATAATTCCAGAGGGCAAAATAAAGAATTTCAGTTACATTAAATTGAATTTATTTTCATAAGCAAAATTAATGCAAGGAGGATAATAAGAGATAGTCTACTAAAAAAACATCTCTGATATGGGCCTCCTGTTCACAATTAATAGACAACTAATAGGGATATATTAAAGCAAAAACCATTCCCCAATATATTGGTGGCTTAAAGGATATGAATGAATAAATGCATCAACTAATGAAAAGAGCATTTTGTGTTACTAAGTACAAGGCACTATGCCAATCACTGTAAATGCAAATAGAAAAATAAGACACTTCATGCTCTCTAAAAGCTCTAATTCTAAGGAAACAGCATAAGTCCTCTTGTTGCTGAGAAAGGTGGTACTAGCACCAATGGTCTAGTCTCCCTGTCTTTGTTCTTAACTATTGGTGACTATTCTTACCTGTTCACACTTCCTAACTGTGTGACTTTGGATAAGCCCTTCAATCTCTACTTGCATTAATCCACTAGAGAAGAAAATGGCAAATCACTTTAATATCTTTGCCAAGAAAACCCCATGGGCTGTGTGTTCCACAGGGTCAAGAAGAGTTGGGCATGACTGAAAGACTAAACGAAAGGAAAGGAAAATCAGAAACAGAATAACACAGTGTGATCAGAAACCAGAATTCATGACAGAATTCACCAGTGGCTAAGCTGGGTGAAGCCCCAGCACAGCCCTGAGGACTGACCTGCTTGACTCAGCCCAGTAGTAGACTGACACCGAGTGCTGTGTCCTGCTGCAATCACAGAACAATTTATCCATATTCTATGCCGTGTTAGAAAATAAATGAGTTTGGAATGAATGCTTTGTGGCAACCGCTTAGAGTTTTAGACTACTTTATCCAGACATAATGAAGGTAGGAGGCAAAATACACCCTCCCCAATCCCATTCTGGAGAGATGTGTGTTTTGCACATCAAGTCTTACTAGATCTTTTCAGTAAATTTTTGTGGTTCAGTTGTGTCCAACTCTTAGTGTTCTCCTTTGGGGTTTTCTTGGCAAAGAAACTGGGGTTGACATTTCCTTCTGTAGCTCATTTTACAGATGAGGAAACTGAGGCAAGCAGGGTTAAGTACTTACCCAGGGTCACACAGCTAGGAAGCCTCTGAGGCTGAATTTGAAGTCAGGAAGATGAGTTTTTTCTGACTCCAGATACAACATTTTATCCACCTAGATGCCCCAGTAACTTAATAGAACATTTCAGTTTCTTTTAAGCTAGGATTTATGAAGATATCACCTTCCTATTCTCTTTTAATCACTAAATATTTTTCAAACTTCCTTTTTTACAATGAATTATTTTATTTATTTTATTTTATTTTATTTTTGGTCTTTTTGGAGGGGGGAAGGCAGGGCAGTTGGTGCTAAGTGACTTGTCCAAGGTCACACAGCTAGTAAGTGTTAAGTGTCTGAGGCTGAATTTGAACTCAGGTCTTCCTGACTCTAGGGCCTGTGCTCTATTCATTGCACTACCTAGCTGACCCTACAATGAAAATTAAAAAAAAAAACATTTCTGGTACATGATTCTGTAGCATCATTGAAGCTGTGAAGAGCTCATTACCTAGGGCACGCCAGATCAGGCAGAAGATCAGGGTGAAGCAGACAAAGGCCCAGTTCCACTCATGGTTTTTTCCCACTGTTGACACTCCCATGAAGATAAATATTAAGGTCTCACTGACACTGCTCAGCATCTTCATGAAATACTTGATGGTTGTATAGGATTTTTGAGATACATTTTCTTCCACATATTTATTCATGGTCATAGCACAAGCTGTGATCCTGAAAGATGAAATGAACCTTAAGTTTGAAAGCAATAATAATAATGGTAAAAATAATAGTCATGAATTTATCAAACCATTTATTTGTGATTAGCATGTCCACATTCAAAATATCAAGAAATTAATCACTCAAACATTTATTAAAAGGATATCAAATTCTACCCTTTCTACCATCAATGCCTAACAGCCTTTCTTAGTGATATAACAAAATACATTTTGGACGGGCTTTCTTCACAGTAAGATTTTCTGGGCTTTCCTATGAAAAAATATTTATTTTGGATTCATATTCTGAATATAGTAAACAGAGTTCTTTAATTTTGTATTCAAATCTCCTTGCATTTAAATAGCACTTTCTATATTTTTCATAAGAATTATCATCCCTTTCTGTGTAGTACTTTGATTTTAAAACTCCAAGAGCAATATGTTAAAAATGAGCTTGCTTCATCAAGGAAGAAAGTATTTATTAAAAACTTAGGTGCCAGACATTGAGTTAGGAATTAATGATACAAAGAAAAACAATAAAAGGGAAGCAGTGTCTGATCTCAATGCGCTTTCGTTTTAAGTCAGCCTACGAATACGTAGAACGGGATAACCACACCAGAGTCTTCCAAAAGAGCATAATTTGATATGAGACAATCCATCTCAGATCCTGTTCAAAAGAGATTATAGGTTACTGACTCAGTTATGAAAAGAACCCATTACTAATTTCATTATAAGGTACTACAGGCAAGGTTTCAATGTATTTTACTCACTCAACCACTCAGAAATGTATGATTCGTAAGTAAACAAAGCAGCAATAAAGAATTTCTGTAAATGATAATATGTTCCAGCTTATTTTCAAGGCTAACATAGACTATATTCTTTCCATGTTCCCCAATGACTTCCTGACCTAATTTGAGTAAAATTCAGGTGACATAATTTCTACCAAGAATTTCCCCCCTTGGATTCCTGGAATACCCATCCTGGGCATAAAGAAACATTTATACATTAAATGTATAAAAATGTTTTTATAACTTTTCAAATAGGGACCCAATGGGTCTTATGTTTTTTTTTCCTGCCCAGAAGGTGGTGTTTTTATTTTCCATATAAAGGCACTTAATCTAACAAATAGTCATCAGTCCATTCATCCACAATGAGCAATTACTTCTATCCAGAAAGAACTGCAGTAATGAATACAAAGTTCATGTATTTTGCTTGATATCATGAGTTGACTAAACTCAATAAAGAGTAATTCACTGTATCAAAAAGAGCACTGGATGGGGATTTTAAGGGGGAAAAGCTCATATTCAAGTTCTGTGACCTTGGGCAGGTAATTTTACCTCCCTCACCTCACTGAGCCTTGGTTTCCTTATCTATAAAAGAAGAGGTCAGTCTGGATGATCTTTTTTCAACTCTAATGTTCCATGTTTTGAGTGTCCACTAATGGGTAAAGCACTGTGCTGGATGCTGAAGAGTATGCACAGAGATGAAATAGAAAATAGGTAAGAGGGGGCTCACTTTGAGAAGTGTTCTGTGATTTGATCAGATGAGACTCTGGGAAGCCGTTGTTGAGAGCCCCCAGGCTTTGAAAAACCCAGATGTTGATTTGGTATGGATGTAATGGTTGGACAGTTTGGAAACCTGTCTACTTGATCTGTTTCTCTGTCTTGATAATTCTGTCTGTATACTCTGAAGTTCAGGGTGCTGACCTTTTTCCCCTGAACTAGGTAAATGATACATATTTGACTGATTAAAGTAAGCTTGTTAACCCCCCCCCCAAAAAAAAAGAAAAGAAAATAGATACGAAGTAGACAAGATAGACAATGTCAATGGAAACAACAGTCTCTAAATAATCATATTTAAATGCTATGAAATTGTAATGACTAAGCTTAGTCCTAAGGGAGAAACAGTATAGAAGGTACTACCCTTACTTCTTTTCAGTGATGGAGGACTGTGGGTATGTAATGATGAATATAATGTTAGGATTTTTCAAAGTGTTGGTTTAGTTTTGCAGAAAAGCTTTTCTCCTCTCCTTTTTTATTCTTTGTTTTAAGAGATGGGTCACTGGGAGGAGAAAAGAAAAGAGGAAGGATATATTGGGAAATGTGGATGATAAAAAATTCAAGATACCAATTAAAACCTAAAAAGAAACAAATCAAAAACCCTAAAAGATATTTTCTATCTATGTGGGGGAGATAAGGAAACAGATTAAAAGATTCTGACACATATCAATAGTGCAATGTAGAACAAATATCATTAATAATGTGCAAAGTAGCACCAACAAATACATCATAAAGTTTTTAACAACTGGGGCATAGTAATATATAATATAGCTTAAGATTTACAATGCAAATCTGGGAGAAGAAGGAAGAGTTTACTTGTCAGATTTATGGAGAAGGGAAGATTTTATGACCAAACAAGAGTTAGAGAGTATTATGAAATGCAAAATGGATAATTTTGATTACATTAAATTGAAAAGTTTTCATACAAATAAAGCCAATGTAACCAAGATTAAGAGGGAAATGGAAAACTGGGAAAGAATTTTTACAACGAATATCTCTGATAAAGGCCTCATGTCTAAAACATACTGAGAATTGAGTAAGCTCTATAATAACACAAGTCATTCCCCAACTGCTAAATGGTCAAAGGATACAAACAGGCAATTTTCAGAGGAAGAAATTAAAGATATCTATACGCATATGAAAAAATGTTCTAAATCACTACTGATTAGAGAAATGCAAATCAAATGCAAATCTGAAGTACCACATCTCACTGGTCAGATTGACTAAGATGACAAAACAGGAAAATGATAAATGTTGGAGAGGATGTGGAAAAATTGGAACACTAAATGCATTGGTGGTGGAGTTGTGAACTGATTAAATCATTCTGGAGAGCAATCTGGAACTATGCCCAAAGGGCTATAAATAAATGAATACCCTTTGACCCAGAAATACCACTTCTAGGGCTGTATCCTAAAGAGATCACAGAAGTGGGTAAAGGTTCTGTATGTACAAAAAATATTTATAGCAGCTCTTTTTGTGGTAGCGAAGAATTGGAAATCAAGGGGATGCCCATCAATGGGGGAATGGCTACACAAGTTGTGGTATATGAATGTAATAGAATATTACTGTGCTATAAGAAATGATGTGCAGATGGATTTGATAATAATGTGGAGACTTATGTAAACTGATGTTGAGTGAGAAGAGCAGAACCAGGAGAAATCTGTTCATAATAACAGACGCAACGTATTTGTGATGACTATGTTTGATAGACTAGTCTCCTCTCAGAAATTCAAGGTTATAAGACAGCTCCAAAATACTTATGATGGAAAGAAATATCCACAGCTCCTGAGACTGTTCTGCAGACAGAGAGTGAATACTGTCCACTGGTGAAGGACAGTGCTGTTGTTGCAGGGGTCTGGGAACCTTTCTATTGGTTCAGAAGGCCTGAAGAAGGATTTTCTTGTTGTATGTTTACAGAAATCCTGGGAGAGGGTTTTGCTAATGTTTTCAGGGGTCCTAGGACTGTTCTGCTGACAGAGGATGAATTAATGAAGAGACTGGCAATGTATCTTGTGGCCTTGCTAAGCCTTGTCTCCCCAGGAACTAAGATTGCTGAGAACTTGCCTCTTGTCAAGATGAAGAAAAGACCTCCATTTGGGTATTAAGTGCTGTGCTTAAACTTGATGTAACTCTGGGGTAGATTCAATTGTGATCCAGGGGTGGGGAACTTTTGACCTTTTTGTGTTCTGTGGTTGAACAAATGAAGGTACTTTACTTATGTTTGGAAACTAATCTCCATTTGAGAAGAGGGGTTTTGTGATGGACTAAATGAAGGTACAGCCTAGGGGTGGAGTAGTATTTAGAACAGGGACTTTGTAATTGATTGAATGAATGTAAGGTCCTGGGGTGGGGTAGTCCTTGGAGATTATTTAATCACCCTTAGTAAATGCTGTATTTTAAATGATGTCATATTTTGATCTTCTCTGTTCTTAATTTGTCACTGAATAAAATGGAGAGCACCTATGCTGGTATTCTGAACCTTGGGAAGTTGCCTTTGCTTGGCATTACAGTACAGGTGGCTCCTTCCATTATCTCTGTTTTGGCCATCCATGGCTCATTGCTCTCCAAGATGCACTCCAGACTTCCTCTACCAAGCCCCTTCCCCAAGTAGATATAATTTAAAAATTGGTAAGACTAATGAGAATCATTCTTAATGTTCTCAACACGCAGCTGTAGAAACTAAGGCATAGTTCCTGTAGTTGCTAGTACTTCCAAGCTCCATAAAAAAAAGTTTTCTCTATCCATTTATGGAATAATTTCCATTACTATCAATTCTACAACAACATGGATATTTGTATAACACTTCAAGTTTTGAAAAGCAAATATAATTTCACTTAATGCTACACCAATCCTGTGATTTAGATACTACTATTAACTTTCCAAAAGGAACAAGTAAACCATACAGGTTAAGTGACTTCTCCAGGGTGAAACATTAACATGATAATAGCAATCAATTAAACAGTCAATATTAATTCAATGTCTCCTATGTGCTAGGCAAACACAAAAAGAGGCCAAAGATAGTTCTTGCCCTCAAGAAACTTACACTTTAATGGGGAGACAACATGTAAGCAAACATACACAAGGCAAGCTATAGAGAGAATAAATAGGAGATAATTAACAGAGGGAAGGCAATGTTAATTAAGATGGCATGGGGGGGCAGCTAGGTGAATAGAGCATCAGCCTTGTAGTCAGGAGGATCTGAGTTCAAATCTGGCCTCAGACACTGACCCTTACTAGCTGTGTGACCTTGGGCAAGTCACTTAACTCCAATTGCCTTGCCTTCCCCCCTCCAAAAATAAAAATAAATGAATAAAAAATAATGATGATGATTTATACAGAGCCTACCTACTGTGTACCAGGCACCTGTACTAAGCACTTTACAAACATCTAATTTGACCCTCAAAACAAGGCTGGAAGATAATGCTATTATTACCCCCATTTTGTAGTTGAGGAAGCAAACAGAGGTGAAGTGACTTGCTCAAGGTTAACAACCAATGTCTGAGGACAGATTTTAATTCAGATTTCTCTGACCCTAGGCCCAACACTCTATGTCTAAGGTGTGATTACAAGTCACATTTTCATATTTCCAAATTCAACATTCAAACATCAAGTTCATTAACTTTTTATGGGAAAATGGTCATAGGCTTCTTATTTAAATGTCTGGTTTTCTGAAATCTATGCCTGAATGGAAAGCCAATCAATGTGCAAAATGACATAGTTCCCTTCATACAGATGGATGTGAGCACAGGATAAAAGGAAATTATACGTTACAAGGCAAGACTCCTGGCCGTGACTCTCAGATAGGTATACTTTCCACAGTTATGTGCCTGTACTTATGGGGCTATGTGATAGTTAATCCACCTTATGACTACATTCACTATTTAGAAGACTAAAAAAAATAGGTTAATCTCAAGTTTCTACACCCTCAGCAGGAGAGTTTTGTGTAACATGAGCTGCACAGAATAGGGAATGGAAGAAGTAAAGAATGTTCTTTAAGAAACAACAGCAAAAACAACATATGCCCTCGTTTTGAGTCTGTATAGCCTGGAAAAGGTATGTATTAACTTGTAGGGAAGTACAACAATCCAGCAGCAATAAGAGTTGAATATCCTCCATAAATAGGCTGGCAATGTATACAAACATAATCCTCTATTGAGCAAATGGATGCCACGTATTAACATTTAAAATGAATAATTATCTTGTTTTATCTCTATTTATTATAAACCAAGGTGGTGATTCAGGATATGCTGTGAATATTCTGTGGAATACGTATTCCTTCACATGAGGTGACTCAATGTATTCCAAGGCACTAGTATAGAACACGGTGAGTTGACCATGTTGTCCAACCTCTCACCAAATGCCTCCATTTGTAATGCACTCTGCAACATCTCTAAGGATCCTCCTTTCCTAGATAATCTCTCTTGTTTTTCACAACATCAATACATCCTGGCCTTCCTCCCACCTATTTGTTCTTTCTCAGGTAGATCTTCTTTCAAGTAATGCCCACTAGCCATAGGTTTCCTTCAGGGCTCTGTCCGGGGCTCTCTTCTCTTCTCCCCCTATATTATCTCACTTGGTTATCTCATCAGCTTCCATAGGTTTCATTATTATCTCTATGTAGATGACTTTCAGATCCACATATGCAACACTAACCTCCAAACTGACCCCCAGTCTGGCATCTCCAACTTCCTACTGGATATCTCAAACTGAAAGTCTCACTGACATCTCAAATTCAAAACATTCAAAATAATAACAGTCTTTCCTCCCAAACCCTCCCCTCTTCAGAACTTTCCTATTATGGCCAGGGGAATTTTTGACCCCTACCTCTCTCCAACACTTATCTCAAACATCTAATTGGTTATCAAATCTTTTCATTAATACTTTAAAAATATCTCTTCTGTCTACTCAAATAGGTGTCCAACCTCATACGGGTCCTCACAAGCTCATGCCTGAGTTATCCCAATGGCCCCCTGGTTGGTCTCCCTTACTCAAGTCCCTTCCCACTCCAACCTATCCTCCACTCACCTTCCAAAGTCATTCTCCTAAAGTGTGTATCATACCACACCATCACTCTATTCAATAAATGCCAGTGGCTTCCTATCACCTCCAATATACATATAATCATCTGTTTGCCCTTCTATAGTCCAGCAACACTAACCCCCCTGCTGTTCCTTCCGCATGACATTCCAATGCACAACAGCATTTCCCCCAGCTGTCCCCCAACCTTGCAATGTTCCCTCCTCTAGCTCTACTCTATGGTCTCCCTCAAGATTCAGCTCCATTCTACCTTCTGCAAGAGTCTTTCTCTTCCTCCCCTATACCTATAACACTAATGCAATCCCTCTGACATTACCTTCCATTTATGCTGTATTTATCTTGTATGTGGAGCAGCTAGGTGGGTTAGCCCACCTAGTGGTAGGCCCAAGTCAGGAAAACTACTAGCTGTATGATACTAGGAAAATCACTTTACCCTGTTTCCCTCAGTCTCCTCATCTATAAAATGAACTGGAGAAGGAAATGGCAAATCACTCCAGTAGCTTTGCCAAGAAAACTAAAAATGGGTTCACGATGAGTCAGATACAACTGAAATGACTGAACAAAAACAAAATATCTTATATATACATTTTTTTCCTACAGTTATCTCCCCTATTAAAATGTGAATCACTTGAAGGTAGGGAACATGTTTGGAATTTGTTTCTTACTTTTTTATGTCTTCACTGCCTGGTGCATATTAAAAGACTTAATAAATGCCTGCCAACTGACATATAGGTGATTATCCATTGCCAGTGACAGGAAATTTATTCTTCAAAAATGGTACAGGCCATTACCAAACAGCTCTAATTATTTAAATTTAAAAAAATTTTTTTTTGCCTTTTGGGGGGCAGTTGGGGTTAAGTAACTTGCCCAAGGTTACATGGCTAGTTATTTTGTGTGGGTGTTAAGTGTCTGAGGCTGGATCCGAACTCAGGTCCTCCTGACACTGGGGGTGGTGCTTTACTCCATGCGCCACCTAGCTACCCCAAGCTCTAATTATTTAAAAGCCCTTCTTTATATTAAGCTTCCCTATGACACACAGGAAAAATATAAATAACACCCAAAAAATACTTTTCGATAAAAGAAGTAGGTGAGAGAACAAGAAACAAAATAGAACATACATTAAGAAGGAAAAAAATATAGATTGCTCATAGGCTATTAAACTTGTGAGTTATTCTCATATTTTACTTCTCCTTCATTCTTACCTTCTTTCTCATCCAGTCTCTTCTTTTGATAATATCACAACTCCTTAGTTTATTCAATAGAGGATTGTAATGGCAAGAACATAAGTAGTTCACACCTTGTTTCAGCTATGTGCATGAATATTATTGTGGCTCTGTCAAGCTTTGTCTTCCCAGAAGCAGGAACTGTGAAGGACTTGAGGTGGACCAGATACTGTAAACTTCAATATGGAATGGGAACTGGACAAAGAACTGGACAAGTAGCTGGAGAGGGAACTGGGAGCTGCCTGCTCAGGTGACAGGTGGAGCTGGGACCATGGAAGAGGAACCATGGAAGCTGAGAGCCAGCCTTGAGTCAAACTAAAAGAAGACTTTACTTGGATATTGTGTACTGACTGAGAAGATAATTATAATTTACTGTGACCTAGGGGTGGAGAACTTTGATTTTTGTACTTTGTGAATGAATTAAGGATTTTGTGATTGACTAAATGAATATACTTTGTTTGAAACTATATGACCACTTTGGTAAAAACTATATGGCCATTTTAGTGATAAGTTGTTGAATTGTAACATGGTAAATGCTGTATTTTGATTTTCTGTGATAAATTGTAACATTGTGAATGCCGTATTTTGATTTTCTATGAATGTTTTGCTCGAATTTGTTACTGAATAGAGAGCTCACTGTACTATGTAATCAAAACCTTGAAAGCTGTTCACAGTAGCAGTCCTCTGGAAAGCTGCTTGTGCATGGCTTTACAAGGATGGCTAATCATTGGAAGGTTAAACTCAAACTCATCCATTTTGTTAGGAGGAATTAAAGGTAAAATTTGTAATGTCAATCATTGTTGACATCAGGTATTTATTGCTTCTCATAATTTAAAGGTGTATTGCATACATATGTCAGTATAGAAAATAAAAACACTATTTCTGAATCTTCAGCAAAATGATCAAATTCTGTTTGTTTTTTGGTCTTTTTGGAGGGGGGAAGGCAGGGCAATTGGGGTTAAGTGACTTGTCCAAGGTCACACCGCTAGTAAGTATCAAGTGTCTGAGGCCAGATTTAAACTCAGGTCCTCCTGACTCCAGGGCTGATGCTCTATTCACTGTGCCACTTAGCTGCCTCAAATGATCATGTTTTTGAAATTCAGCATTATATAAGCAGAATAAATCTGAAAAATTTTCCCCTTTCAGGTCTGGGTCAAGTAGCAAAATACTCTCAAATACTCATAATGAATCTCTGATCTCATCAATTCAGCAGTTACCTTCAATGATACAAATTCCAACCTATTTAGTTCTGTCCATTCTATGAAGTTTGCCACAAGGGGGTTACATAACATGCCATAAATCTTCCTCACGTTCTCCCAGCAACACAAGGGTGCCAGTGGAATACTCTTAACTCTTCAGCTGTTATTACTCACTGTCATTATGGGATCAGCTCATTTTCTCTTTCTTTTATGTGATTCTTTGATGATATCTCTTAGACCTGTTCTTCTGAGGGCACCACAATGGCTATTTGTTGAAGGCTCCTGATATCCCCTAATTCCATTGTCCTCTGTGTGAAGCTCATCTTTAGTTCTTCACAGGCAATGGTATTTCAGGTGTTTCTAACAGAGCAACACCAGAAAAATACAACTCTGAGTTCAGTTCACTCTCCATCTGTACTTCCAACATCAATTCATAATTAAAGAATTTTACCCAGTTGAGATCCTAGATTTTTTTGGTCTCTGGATTCCTTTAAAATTACTTTAACTGTTGAAAAGTTCTCCTTTTATTTAGGCTGAGTTTTTTTTTTTTTTGAGAGTTAATGGGGACTAAGTAAAATGTTTAGGCAAGTATTTGTTAGTACTTGACCCAAATGATCTATCACACTCTAAGTATATCAACTAATTCATAATGTTATAATTTTATTTTATTTTTTTCATCCTGCTATCCCTATTTTTCTTTGCCTTATTGATTAAAACATATACACTGCATCAATTGGCACAACTTTATCCTTCAAAGTATCATTAAATTCCAGTCCTTCTAGTCATCAGGTCATTGAGGCACAATGAACTTAAGACATTTGCCATGCTCCAAAGCAGATTAAGGGCAGAATTAGGATTTTCTTTTTCTGATACATTCCTAATCGTTCATTAACGACTAAGAACCAATATTAAATTTAATGCTAAATTTTAAAAGGTTCATACAGTTGAAATATGAAAAATAAATAAAATGGAATACTATTGTGATATAAGAAAAGCTAAGCAGGTTAATTTTAGAAAAACACAGAAAGACTTCCATGAAATAATGATGAGTGAAATGAGCAGAACCAAGAGAACATTATAACAGCAATATTGTTTCAAGAATAACTGTGAACAACTAAGTTATTCTGAGCATTATAAATACTAAAATCAACTACAAAGGAACTATGAAGGAAGATGATATCTACATCCAGAGAAAGAATTGACAAATAGAAGTATGCACTGTATGGTTCTACATAGATCCATCTATGGATGGACTGATGTATTTATCTATCTATCTATCTAGTCTGTCTATCTATCTATCTATCAATCATCCATCCATCCAACCATCTATCTATCTATCTATCCATCTATCTAGTCTGTCTGTCTAACAAATAGTGGCCTTTTCTAGTGCAAGGTGGGGAGGAGGGAAAACAGTTCAAAACTTATGTAACAAAAATAAAGAAAATTAAAGAACAAAAGAAAAAAATGAATGTTAAAAAAGAGTAAATCTAAGTTTCTCAATGTATTCCCCTGTCAAAGGAACTATAGAAAGATGTTTTTTAAAGACAGTCCTAAAATAACCATTCTGAGAGAAACAGTATTATGGATAACCATATACAACAGACAAACCAAAATTGATATTCATCCTAATTCATCTAAAATTTCAATACCAAATTTAAACTGATAGATCTTGATGAACCAACTAAATGCCACATCATTTAGCTGAATCTTGGGCTTTGGTGTTCCCTGTAATTTTCCTTCCAAGAAACTTATTTTCCTAATTATGTTTTTCTTGTGCTAAAATTAAAGTGCATTGGCATTCCTTTAGCAGACCCCAGCTTATGGAGGTAAAGAGCAGGAGAGACTACACAGAAACATACTAGGTAGCACCAAGTTTGGTATCTTTTCAAAAATGCTCTAGACATCCTAAAAAGCAGATAATCTATATTCAGATAATTGAGTGGCAATTTTATTGCTATAAAATTATATTAAATTTATGTTAAAGATATATACATGTATTATCATATAAGTGTATATACGTGCATATGTACACACATAGATGTTTGCGTGTATGCATGTGCGTGTGTGTGTGTGTGTGTGTGTGTGTGTGTGTGTGTGTGTGTGTGTAAGCTTCAGCGTTGCTGGTAGCCCCTAGCATAAAGTTCCTTGGGAATGACACACCTAAGAAGAAACCACAACGATTGAGGCAGGAAGCATAATAATTACAACTTTACTGCTGACTGCTATAAAGCTTCTTTAAAAGTGCATTCCATGAAATGAAACCAGATTGTGTTAGCATTTATTATGATAGTTATTTTTGTTTTAAAACAACATTTCTAAGGTTAAACGCATTTAGTATACCCCCAAAATACCTAATTATACATAGTAAATTTGAAACACACGTAATTTCTGTAATCCAAAACTTATATGCAATTCTAAATCAGTCTGTCTATAAGGACAGGGTTGTATAGTATCTCCTGTTCACTACAATGTGAAACTTTTAGAATAACTAGCAATAAAAGCAAAGAGTGAGAAAGAGGCAAAAAAAAAAAAAACCATAATGGTATTTTTCCCTTGAAAAAAGTGATAGAGTTAAAAAAAAATACTTCATTTGTATTAAGTAGTTCTTTGTAAATGTCAACTCAGCAAAAAAGACTGTACTTATAAAACTCAACTAATTTACATCTGAATACTTTGCTAATCTGTAGACCTTTGGGATTCAAAGGCATCCTTGGGAAGATTTCCAGTCCTCAGCAAAATTTTGTAAGAACACATGTCAAAGGGCACGCAACAGGGAGAATAAAGGGCAGCGGTTTTCCTGTTTGTCTTGGTCAGCTTTAATTCCACCCCCTCTCTTTCAAGTTGGCATAAGCCAACCTGATGGTACCTTTCTATCTTCTCCTCTCTGTTACCTATCACCTTTTTTTTTTTTTAAATCTTCCCCAGATCTTAAAGAAATATGTGGGTAGATGGAGCATAGGATAATAACACTTTGTGTTTTGCTTCACAACTACCCAGTAAAGTCATTAAAATGAGGAAATTGAGGCTGGGAGGTGGGGTTAAGTTACTTGTCCAGGACTGCAAGTCTCTGAGGCAAAATGTGTAGTCAGGTCTTTCACTTTATCTACACCAACAACTGATTCAGAAATGGAAGACACAACAGAGACCACCTAGTCCAACCCCCTCATTTCACCAGTAAAGAAACTGAGGCCAGGAGAGTTTGATTTGATTTCCCCAACCTCAAAGAGGAAGTGTCAAGTTCAGGATTTAAACAGTTCCAAATCAAATACTTATTCCTTTGTATAAGAAGTGATTTTTTTTTTCAAAAAAGGAAACTTTCTTCTCCCCGCCCCCTTTTATCCATACAGTATCAGTCTTGGCATTCAGATATTTCTTTTAATTTGTTAGAAGAGGGGAAAAAAATAAACCCTTTGACTACTTTTCTCTCATGATGCCTCATCATAAAATGGAGGTCACCTTTTGTTCTCAAAGACTGTTCCAAAACAGTATAATCTCTAGTAGGTCTTTGTTTTCAAAGGCTGTTCCAACAGAGTGCAATCTCCAGTATGTCTTAAAAAAGATAGAAAAATGTTTCAGGCACGGGCTAAGGGGATGTATTTTTAATGAAGAACTAGTCAAGTCTAATTCAGAGAGACTCATCAACAGACTGTTGGCCAAAAAATTAAGACTATCTTTCCCCCCAAAAACTAATTCATTAACCTAAGGTATGGAATGATTTTGTTCTACATAAATAAAGGGAGTGACAAAGAGCTGAAACCAGTTCATTTTGAAGTAGTAAACAAGAGGAAGAAAAATACTTTTCAAGACGTTTTGTTTTTGTTTTTAGTATCCAGGGCATAATAAATAGTGAAAGATCGCTAGAATAAAATGAAATGTCTTCTAGTTTAACTCAAGTATCATTACTCTAGACCTCAAGTCATTAATAGTGATGAATCAAGCATATGCTTATGTTGGAAGTGTTTGATCAAAGAGCTTGGACCCAACACCTACCTGAGGAGAAAACAATCTCACAGTAACCATTTGCAACTGCTTTCATGAATTATTAAATTTAAAGTAGAATTAGATATAGATAAATTCTTTTCCACTTCACACAATGCATCATGGCAAATCTGAAGGCAAACTTTAGGAAACAAAGTAGAGTATAAACAAAGTAGAATGATAGATGTAGAACTGGAAGAGATTTTAGAAGCCATTTCATTCAACTGCCTCATTTTATACATGAGGAACCTGGGGTTAAGTGCCTTGAAGATCACATAGGTAGTAAGTCAGAAATGGGATTTGAACCAAGGAGAAATAAGGTAATGATCTGAATAACAGAAACAAAATAATAACGAAAATCTCAAGGGTGAAATGCTTTTGCATGCAGTACCCAGGGAATTGGGGGTAAATGGGATGCTGTAATTCAATTATCTGGATAAATCTTTCATTTCTCTATGTCACATTTGGCTTTTCTAGACAGTTGTAGTATTGTTACCTAAGGGCAATTAGGTGAAAATCATTTTAAAATAAGATCGAGTGGTCTAGCCACAGAGTTAGGACTCCATAATGCAGCGTTTTTTTGGTTTTTTTTGTAACTCTGCTTTAATTTGCTATATGACCTTGGGCAACAAACTGGCTTCTTTGTTTCACTTTCTTCATGAAAAATAAGTTTTTCATGTTTACTGGACTCCTAAGATGCTGTGCCAATGGACTAAAAGTGGATTAGAAAAATGATACAAATGTGAAGCAGCATTACTGTAAGAAGTCACCATTTTGTGAAACTATTTTCTTTTCATTAGCTTAAATTAAAAAAAATTAAGTTAAGCTCACAAATGTGATGGAAAGTAAATTTTACTTTTGAATTCTTTTCAGGTTAATTAGCAAACAATGCAAAAAGCATTGCTGTGGAAATTATTTTGGCTATTTCATGAATTTTAAAAAATCAATACCAATCCTTTGGGTTTTAACATACCATGGGTTTGTCAAGTTAAAGTCACTTTTTGTTGGGTCACAGACACTAGCGACATTGTTAACATACCACAACCAAGACATAAATTGAGAGATAAGAAAAACAATGTGTGCCAGAGATATAACTGTTAACTCCCAGACTCAACTGCTCCCTCCCCAGAACACATTCTCCTCACTCTTAATCTCAGCCCACTGACCTTTACTCAATTATCTATTAGCAAAAAGCAAGCATAAGCCAAAGAAACAGCCATCTTCTCATAATTTGGCTCTCTTTAATACTTTTGGAATAATGCTACCAAGAACTATTACTAATTTCATCTCATTCCCATAGTCCTGACAGTGTGAGGTCTATACCAAAGGCATCTCCTATTTGTTTGCCATGGAATTCCTATCTTCTAGTCTACTTCTGAAAGAAACATCAGAAGTTTTCTTGTTTGTTAAGTAGCATTAATTTTCTGCTATTATGTGCTCACCATATATGGTGCCTCCTGATTCTCTTTTTGACAAAATATTCAGGGCCAAGCAGGTAGTATGAAGCTTCTGGGCAGCTGACAAGTCATTCTACAAATATTTGATTAATTTAATTTCAGAGTACCAAATTTTATTTTCCAACACATTTTCATTGACCTCTCTGTGTATCTTTGCATTAAAGTCCCTGAGTATCAAGTTATATGTACTTCATAGAATTTCTTCACTTCTTTATCCTCTGTAACAGAAGTTGGCAGAAACTGCAGTTTCTGTTTGTTTTTCTTTTTTTTTTCAAAGCTTTCATTTTTTTATTTTATTTATATATTTATTATGCTTCTTGGAGGGGGAAGGTAGGGCAATTGGGGTTAAGTGACTTGCCCAATGTCACATGGCTAGTTTTTTTTTGTATTAAGTGTCTGAGGCCGCATTTGAACTCAGGTCCTTCTGACTCCAGGGCTGATGCTCTATTCACTGTGCCACCTAGCTGCCCTGTTTTGTTTGTTTTTCGTGAGAACTGCAAGGCAAGACAATCAAGTGTTCCATGAAATGATGTTTGTTGTTTCCTTTGGGTACACAACCAAACTCCTCTGACTCCATTATTTACCTCTCCTAAGAACCATTTAATTGAAGCTTCTAAAGATATGATACATTTCCTTCAGTAACATATTTACTCACAAATGGTTCTGCTAGTACTCACTGGGGAGTATTGCCTCTAGAGAGGCAGTATTGCATCTCCTCACTGGGGAGGTGTGGTTGATAAAATGCAAAGAGTACTGAATTTGGATTCAGTTAAAAGTCATCCTCTGCCATTTACTACATGTGTGATCTTGGGCAAGTCACTTTACCTCTCTGTGCCTTAGTTTGTTCATCTGTAAAATGAAAAGAGAAGATTAAATGACCTCTAAGGTTCTTTCTAGTCTTTAGACAAAGAACACACATCGAGAAGACCAACAATTAATTAATTATTCATTGAGGGTCTACAAAAGGTAATTCCCCACGAAAGTATTACTCTGATTCTTCATTGTGTTAGGAAAACTATCCTGAGTTCTTGAAGACTAAATGGAAAAATTAATTGGTGCCATCTATTCAACATAATTGTCCTGAGAAGAACAATTACTATAAGGCAGTAGAAAAATATGGAAAGACTCCTATGACTAGGTACTGAGAGAAAAAAAGCAGAACCAGGGTAACAATATAAATAAAGTCTATAGTAATATAGACAAAAACAACACTAAAAAGCTGCTGAATTCAGATTAATTGCAATGAACAATCTTGGTCCCTGAGGTCAGATGCTGAAACACATTTTCTTTCATTCAGTGGAGTGATGGTGAAACAACAAAGGCAGAATGGTACATATGCTTTGAGTTGGTCGGGGAACATTTTTCTTTGTCACCAAGGAGACTTCAATGACAACAGAAAGTGAAATGGCAAATGACAGTGATATTAAAAAAGAAAGTATCAAACTTTTAGTTTGTTTTTAAAGAAAAAGATGGTAGGAACTGTGGAATGAAGTAAATTTTGTTGTTTAGTCATTTTTTCAGTTGTGGCCAACTCTTCATGACCCCTTTTGGGGTTTTCTTGTCAAAGGTACTGGAATAGTCTGCCATTTCCTTCTCCAGTTCATTTTACAGATGAGGAAACTGAGGCAAACAGGATAAAGTGATTTTCCAAGGGTGATACAGTTAGTAAGTGTCTGAGGTCAGATTTGAATTTAGGAAAATGCAGCATTCTATTCACTGTGTCACCTACATGCCCTGATTTCGAAATGAATACTCCATAGTAGAATTTGTAATGTAGCAGAAGAGGGAAGCTAGGAATAGTTTGGCATAGACTTTGGAAGAGCAGATTTCTATGGATTAAGAGAAAGGAGATGAATGATTTCTTTTTTTTTTTTGGAGAGGGGAGGGCAGGGCAATTGGGGTTAAGTGACTTGACCAACTTCACATGGCTAATAAGTGTTAAGTGTCTGAGGCCACATTTGAACTCAGGTTCTCCTGACTCCTGGGCCAGTGCTCTATTCACTGTGCCACCTAGCCACCCCAAGATGTATGGTTTCAGGGAATAAAATTCTACAGGTGAAGTCAGACCAGAAGATAGTGGAGTCTGTCAGTAATGAAATTTTGAAGACATTAAAAAAATTCTGATGAGAAGGAAAAAATAAGGGAGTTGTCTAAACAGGAAAATTTGGATATCCAGGGAACTCATCAAGTACCTCAAAAAAGTTTTGAAGACATGTATAGAAAACAGACATAAGAATAGATAGAAGATTTTTTTAAGTTAGAAAAATCCTATAAAATTAATGTCAGAGGTGCTAATGATCTGAATGAACTGAAGCATAAGTAGAAAATTGATGTTTCTGTGGCTACAGTGAAAAAGGAGGATCAAAGAATAGACGAGACTACTGTTTGGGTTGAGTGGAACAATACTAATTGACGAAAAGGGCAAATTTGTTCTAATTTTCCTTACATTTTCTCTGGCAAGGAGAATGGTCTTTGGACTAGAAAGGAAAGAGCAAATATGGTCAAACAGAAAATTGATAACCAAGGTAAGGAAAGAGCAAGAAAGCAACTAGCTACCTTTGATAAACTCAGGTCACCTAGCCCCAATGAATTATATCTTTGAAAATGAAAATTTATGAAAAAACAATGAAAAAAATGATCAGAAGTAATAGTTGATAGTAACTTCTGAAAGACAGTCTAGAATGAGAGCGTTACCATAGAATACGACCAGGGCAAAAGGCTTGTTTCTCAAAAATGGAAGGGAATTTGTTCTGTGAATATTGGGTTCAGTCAAAGGGCCACATTTGAGGACCTAGAGGGCCACATGCAGGTTCCCCACCCCTAGTCTAGAAAGTTTGTACAAATGAGCAGATGAATGAGCTTGACTGATTCCTGGCAAAGCTATAAAAAAGTGTTAGTAAATGGATTTGGTTAATGAACATCTAGTAAAAGAAAGCAGTGGTCACAAAGATCAGCATGGATTCACAAAGAACAGGTCAGGCCAAGCTACTCTTTTTTTTGTCAAAGTTACTAAGCTCAAGGGAATGCTATGCATATGGTTTACTTAGATTTCAGCAAAACACTTGCTAACACTTGTGGAAAAGATGTAAAGATATGGGCTAGGAATTGGTATATTTTAATGAATTGATATCAATGGTCCAATGTCAACTTGGAAGGAACTCTCCAAAATAGTATCTATATTTGTCCTCATGCTATTTAACATCAACTTAACAAATGGAATATGGGGGAGGCTTGGCTAGTTACCATTTGTTTCTGAGAAAAAAGATGTAGCAGTTTTAGGGTAGTGTACCTTTCATGAGTCAACAATGTGATATGGCAAAGAAGAAATGTCCATCTGAATAGTCTTTCTGTACTCCAACCTTGTCAGACCTAGGGCCTTCTCTTTAGTTCTAGGTGTCACATTTTACAAAAGAAAATGATGAGCTAGAGATTGTCCAGAAGAGGGTAATCAGGAGGGCCTTGAATTTGTGCCCTTCATGGGTCAGTTGGAGGAATGGGAAATGTTTAACCAAGAAGAGCAAAATCTTAGAAAGTTGGAACATAATAGTTGTCTTTAAATATTTATAAGTCTATCTCGTGGAATAAGGACTAGATTTGTTTTGCTTGCAAATAGGATTGAAATTACTCAAAGTTGTACTAAAGTTAACAGGCTTTATGTAAGGTAAAATTTCCCAACAATTAGTGAAATTGGTTGCCTCAAGAAGTAGACATCACTTGAAGGCTTTGGGCAAAAACTGGATGGTCATTTTTTCAGGTACATTGTATAGGGAATTCTTATACTGAAGTTGTGTGATTCTGTGAGGCTCAGAGAGGCTGTCAGTGGCAAAAGTCACAAAGTTAGTTGGAGAGCCTCGGTTTCTCTGATTACTACTGAAATTCAACACTGCCATGACCACCTCCTTCAACATCTTCAAATTACAAAGAAGAGCAAACACAATGGAATTCCAAGTTGTTTTCAGAAAATTTCAAATAGCATATTTAAAATGGATAATGTTGATCTGAATAATAGAGCACTTCTTGTGGGTAACTGCATTTTGGAAGATCTTATTTTAATCTGATGAGAAGTTGGTTAATTACTTGGGGCTGTCATTTAAAATCATTCACATGTATGACTTAGAATATAAAGGGCTTTCTTTTTAAATCTTTCAGCTAAGAAACTTCTTAATTATTGTCTTTCTGACAATGGATTTGGCATTGTTTCAAAAAATAAAAACGGAGCCCAACTTCCAAATATATACACAATATTTATATAAGTAATGCACCTTTCTTGGGCTCACCTTCCTAATTTATGCCCATAGAGTTCTAGGAGTAACTGTGAAAGGCTGGGGTTTCTAGTACTGTTGTTTTCTTCATGTTCCACTACACTTCTCTATATTATTAGTCAAATTAATTAGCTTTTTGAAAGAATATTTACTATGTGATATATAACAAAGTCATTTGTTATAGAAATATCTTCCTAAACTGGGGACATCTTCTCCCCTTACACATGCAACATCTCTGGGGAGCATATGTAGTGAAAAGGAACACACAGCTCCTGTAAATAATTTTCTCCTTTCATAGAGTCTTCATGAAGTTTCACTTAACTGTAGTTCTCAGCTGGGGTCTTAGGATCAGTGTCTTTGCATCATTCTAAAACTGCCTTTCCTCAGGGTATCTACTTTGTACTTAGTTTTTGTCTTTCAGCTCCTAAGGTCAATGTTGCCATCAGCTGTTTAATGCTCTGGTTTCACTGCTCCAAAATCCTTTGACATTTGGGACTTTACAAGGTCATCACTTTGTCAATGTGGGCAGGAAGGAAAAGAACTTGCTGTTTCTTCCCTAAGTACAATTTCTTCTCAGGAGTCCTTAATCACAGGATTTTCTACCACTGGACTCGTCAATGCTAACTTTTAAAAGTCCCTAGAGATGTGATTAGCTTATTTGGTTAGCCAACAAACTATTCCCTTCTTGACTTAATCAAAGATGTGCACATCCCTTAAACAGATCATAGACTATGAACCACTGTGCTTCTCAGTTAATATTTAATCATGTCCTTATTCTGATTACATTGCATTAATTCAGGTGGGGTGTAAAATATCTCTTCTTAAAAGAGTAATGTTGTTGCTTTTCAGTCATGTCAGTTGTGTCTGACTCTTTGTAGACCCCATTTAAGTTTTTCTGGTACATATACTAGAGTGTTTTGCCATTTCCTTTTCCAGTTCATTTTACAGATGAGGAACTGAGGCAAACAAGGTTAAGTGACTTGACCAGGGTGGCAGAGCTATTAAGGGTCTGAGGCCAGATTTGAACTCACAAAGATGAGTCTTCCTGACATCAAGCCCAGCACTCTACTATACCACCTAATTGCCTAGAAAAGGGTATAAATTTATTTTTTGTAAATTTTATCTTTCATTAAATTCCTCCTACATTTTCTTACCATGGTATAGAGATGATCCTGAGTTCCTGAAGACTGTGCCAATTCTATTACCTGAAAATCTGATGACAAGTGCTAACTACTAATAAATCCTAACCATAAAAACTAGCCATGTGACCTTGGGCAAGCCACTTAACCCCAACTGCCCTCCAAAAAGAAAAAAAATAAATCTTGACCATGATGGAAAATTTTCAAGTGCAAGCCCAGCAATAAACTGTCTCCATTGCCTCAGGAGCCACAGGCTTGCTTTTTCCACTAGAAGTTTTCAAGCAAAGGCTGGCTAGTCACTTGTTAGACATGTTGTGGGGTAACATTTGGAAAGATAGCCACCAATTTCTCTTCCAACCTCTAATCCTGTGATTCTGGTTTTAGACTAGCTAAGTATGAAGAGAGAGGTTCTTTAATGGAAGTTTGGATACCAGGTGAAGGATTTATTTCCTTGGTAGTACTTTCTTCACAGCAATGCCTTGAGAGTATTGGGTAAAACATGAAAATGTTTTAAAAACTTGGAGCAAAAGGAGCAATTTTAAGGAATTATTATTAAAAATATATCACGTCAGGCATAGTGGCACATGTGTAGTCCCTGCTACTGAGGAGGCTTAGACTGGTGGACCACTTGAGGTATAGAGTTCTGAGTTATCATAGGGTTCAAGCTGACCATGTGCCTATATGAAGTTCAGCACCAATATGGCGAACCCCTGGGAGCACAGGAGCACAGCACTAAGCTGCCTAAGGAGAGGCAAACGAACCCAGGTCAGAAACAGGGCAGGTCAAAGCTTCCATACCATCTAGCAACAGGATCAGGGTCAAGACTGGCGACTAGGCCAGCCTAGGCAACAGAGGGAAATACAGTATCAAAAAATACACACACACACACACACACACACACACACACACACACACACACACGCACACATATGCACAATACATACACATGTCTATATGCATGTGTATATATGTAACAACAATGCTACTTGCAGTTTCTGTGGGAGTGTAACACCGGCACATGGGAGGGCTGCTAGCACAGGTTCTGGATCTGCTTTTCTAAAGAAAAGCAACTCAAAAGGGGTTAACAATGTTTAATCAAACATAGGTATCATTCACTTAGTTCAGGGGGAAGAGTCAGCACCCTGAACTTCAGAGAAAATACAAACAGAAATTACAAGCAGAAATAATAGCATAAAGACCAACAGACAGGGCTTCTAACTGTCTGACCAAATAACACATACATCACAGATCAACAGACATCTGTCTGATCATTACACAACATCTGGGTTTTCAAAGCTGGGGGCTCCTTAAAGGCTACCCAGAGTCTCATCTGGCCAAATCACACGGACACTCTTCCCATGAGTGAGTCCCAAAGCAAAATTCTAACCTCAGAGTATATATACATTTCTGCAGGGTCAGAGGGCATCACAACCCTTGTGATCCAGGCTCATGTGACTCAAACTCATGTGACTTAGGCTTCCATGTGACTTAAGCAGGATGGGAAAGATCTTCCCATTAAGCAAAAAATACACTAACAATACAACATATAAGAGCATATTTGTATTTATACATGTATATGTAATACATCACAAAAAATAATCATATGATGCTCAATTCCTTGTAGTATATGGATGAATGAGGGGGGCAGTGTTACAAGAAACTATCATAGATATAGGTCATGCCTGGTACACCTCAAAATGAAAAGAATCTTTTTACTGGCCCTTAAACAGCACGAATACCATGTACCGGTCTCCTTTGTGCAGTACGTATTAATTATACTGCTCAGAGAATATTTATAATGAATGAGGGTGTCAGATGATCTGATTCTCCTTCGTGCTAATAAAGATGCTTCTTACACAAAGAAGAGAGAATGGAAGTAATTTTCTACATTGATATTCTTAGGAATGTTGATAGGTTACACATGTGATCTATGATGAATCACTATTAATTTCTCGTCTCAAACCATAAAACCTAGAGGGCAAGGGTGACAGTATAAACTCTTCAAGGAGATAAATCTTCCTACTTTGCTCAGTATGGTGATCATTCCTTGAAATAAACTTAACTGATGTAGCTAATTGCTAGGAGAGTTCGTTTAAATGTAGTTAATTCTTCCCTAACTCTACCCAGCATGTATTCTTTACAAAGTCAGGTCAAGTCTATCTGTTATACCCCTCACTACATGTACACAAACATATACACACATAAATACATACATATATGCATATACAGAGATATATCTAAATCTACAGATTTATATCTATACATATATAGAGATGTACATATAAAAGATGAAATATATAAAAAGATGACATATATAAAAAGATGACACATACCTGTGTGTGGTGTGTGTCTGTGTCTGTGTGTGACTTTTAGGAAATACAGTATGCACATATGTAATGGTAATGGGGATTTAAAGATCTTCCCTGCCTTTTGTATTGGCAATCAAACAGGTACTTAGCACCTTGTTTCAAGTTCATGATTGTATCAAGTATTAAGATCCGGAACTTGTGAATCCCGCAGTGGGAGGAAATTGCTGACATAACAGGAAGAGGCTGAACAGGGAGGAGCTACTACCATATATAAGGAAAACCCCAAGCCCAGAATTGCTGAGAGAGACAGAACTGCTAGGATCCTGAGAACTGCTATGAATTGAGAACAGAATGGAGAACAGAGCTTGTGGTGGCAGAACAAGAGAACTGAGAACCGAGAAGAGAATTGAGAAGATTTGAACTGAGAAATGAGAAGAGAGGAAAACTGGGAGGAAGCATGGCTGTGGTGACGGTACTTTGTCTGTTTTGATGTTACTTTGTCAGATTCATCTGTTGATAGAGAACATTGCTGTTGTTATAGAAGCCCTGGGAACTTGCTGCTGGTTCAGAAGCCCTGAAAGAGGATGTTCTTATTCTATGTTTACAGAAATCCTGGAGGAGGATCTTGATGGTGTTTTCAGAGGTTCTTGGACTATACTGATGATTTGTGTTGATTTCTCAGACCTTGTTTGTGGGTCTATGTTGATTTCACAGGCAGAAAGTGAATTGATGATGGTGCTGGATATGTGCATGAATGTTATATTGTGGCTTTGTTAATCTTTGTATTCCCAGGAACAGAAACTGTGAAGGACTCGAGGTGGACTAGACACTGTGAGCTTCAGTATGGAACAAAAACTGCACAAGCAGCTGGACAAGGACCTGACAGCTGTCTGCCTTTGAACTCAGGTGACAGTTGGGTAGATTTGGGCAGGAGCTGGGACCATGGAAGAGAAACCATGGAAGCTGAGAGCCTGCCTTGAGTCAAGATGAAAAGACCTCTCCTTGGGTATTTAATGCAAATTTAAAATAAAATTGAAATAAAATAATTTAATGTGGCCTAGGGGTGGAGAACTTTGACCTTTACATTTAGATGATTGAGTTAAGGACTTCTCCAATTAAGGAGAAAGAAGGCTTTTTATTGAAGAGATTAAGACAATGTGACCTAGGGGTGAAGAACTTTGACCTTTGTACTTTAAGGAGACAAGCCTCTTTAAGGATGACTGAATTAAGTACTTACTAAATGACTGTACTTTGTTTAAAACTAGGTGACCACTTTGATGAAAACTATGCGGCCACTTTAGTGATCATTTGTAATACTATGAATGCTATACTTTGATTTCTGTGAATGTTTTGTCTTAGTTTGTTACTGAATAAATAGAGAGTTCACTATACCGTGTAATCAGAACCTTGAAGCTGTTCACAGCAGCAGTCCTCTGGAAAGCTGCTCATGATTGGATTTATAATACACACACGTACACAAACTTCCATGATGCAAGCACCTATCCTGAGGATATATTTAGTGGGGAAGGGAAGTATGGTACAAAAAAGGAGAGTAAGTTCATTCATCCTGGACCTCACCATCAGTCTTCAGCTTTCCATTCTATATGTGCTGTCTCACTAGAATGTTTGCTTCTTCAGAGCAAGGGCTGTCACTTTCCTATTTCTATTTTCAGCACTTAGCACCATGCTTGGCACAGAGTAAGAACTTAATAAATACTTTTTCATTCAGCCATTTTTCTCCCTTATGTGGCCTGAAGGCTATAATCAAAGCTTTCCTAAGCCCAGACAAAAGATTAAGTTCAGATCATTTTATAACATTTGAACTATCTTTTAAAAGGAATCAACAAGGTCATCAAGAATCATTTTGAAAATAACCAATCTTGTTTTCTGCTGAAAACATACCTCAAATATCTCTTGCTAAATAGCACATAAGACAGCCTAAGGAATAGATACAACACAATTTACAATCAATAGAAACCAGTTTCACAAGGGAAAAACAAGTAGCTAAGGCAGAAACAGTAGGCTTTGTAAATACAAGCCATGTACTGCATTTGGCATCCATGCAATGGAATCATGCCCAGTGCTTTCCTACCTGAGAAACTGATCTAACTTAAACCTGGGTTTTGTGCTTTTCAACCAAAAATCCACTGCAATGATTTCTTTCTGAATTTCATTCTTATTGAGTGAACTAAAATAGTATATACTGTATACTTTATACCATAACTAAGTAAATCCAAACCAAAAATTATGTACACAGAAAGGTTTGCAAAAAAGGTGAAGGGATGGAAGGAAAGACTAATGGAAAGAAGGAAGGAAGGAGTGAAGAAAGGAAGGAAAGAATGGGAAAGAAGGGAGGGAGAGAAGGAAGGAATGGAAGAAGGGAAGGAGGTAGAAAAGGAAAAGAGGGAGGGAAGAGGAAGAGAGGAATGGAGGAAAGAAGGGAGATGGAGAAGGGAGAGAGATGGTAAGAGGAGAGAGGGAAAAAGAGAGTGAGGGGAGGGAAAGTAAGTGAAATGAAAGAAGAATAAATATATTTTCTATCTTCATTGATTTTAAAATTCCTGGCTCTTCTTACACTTGCTCCTTGCCTACCTTAAGGAAGAGACATCAGGAAACACATTAGACATATTCTATATATCTCTACCTTCACTTCCACTAGTCTTAACATCTGTTTTTAAATGTTAAAAATTATAGTACAATTATAGTTAAATATATAAAAGAGGTAACACTGCATGATGGATAGAGAGCTGTCCTCAAAGTCAAGATGACTTGAATCCAAGTCTTGCTTCTGACTCTGTGTGAGCCAGGGATGTGCCTGAGTCAACTTATACTGGCAAGAGCTGATTGTTAAATTTTCAGTGTGAACATTTATACTTTATAAATTGGCAAACAATGGCAAACAATGCCAATCGGGGCTTGATTTGTTTTTTTAATGTTTAGAATTTTAAAATGATGGGGAAATATTAATAATGCAGAGTAAATGTAAAAGATGTCCTATCTGGGGCACTTCCCCTCCTCCTCCCAGAAATCCATTTGTTAAAACATTAACCAGCACACTTATCCCTTCCTTTTTGTCCACTCTGGACAAGTCACTTAACTTCCCAAGCCCTCAGGCAGCTATATGGGATTAAAATTTTCAGAACAGGCTTTAATCTGCATTGATAGAAGGAGTCACCTCACTAAGAATTCTTTATGCCAGTGACATCTTGACCCCTTCTCCAAAAACAAATATAAAAATCTTGAAACTTAGTAAAATTTAAACTTAGAAAATGTTATTACATCTTACGTGAAGTTTGTACACACTCATTTACAATTTTACTTTTTATCACTAAAGTAAGTTTCCAATTTCTAGTTTCAAATAGTAATTACACACATGAGTGTGTGCAAAATACAGTCTAAAGGCTGAAAGAAAATAAACCTCTCTGACTTATATTACAGGAAAGTATCATATATACCCAGGCCTGGAAAATACCTGGACTCTACAACAGTCAGTAAAAATGCCATTCAGTTAAGGGCATGCATTTAGATACAAATAAGTCTTTTAAACATTTAGCTTGTTAAAGCATTATCATGAACATTTATAATAACTGCACACATAAAAATCCTTCAAACTTCCTGAAAATTCAGATTTGGGGGCCAATTTTTCTTAAAGTACCCTGGACAGCAATTTTATTCATTTGAAAATAGCAGTCTTTTTTTTTTTTTTACACTATACTCTTTCACATAGTTACAAAATGCCAGAAGATGCCTTAAGAGTATATGACAACAATCTGAGAAAATAAAAAGAAGAAAAACTTGTCCTTATCTCAGTCTAATTTCTAAATTCCACTAGACCTCGTAAACCAGGACGATCTACTCCCAGGGCGCATGTGGTACAAGGCAGTAAATATCTTTCTCACTTGGTGTCCCCAGTTGTCTCAGAATTTCTGGGTAGTCAATAGGCCTCTGTCCAACTCCACCAATCTCCTCCCCCGTATTTCATCTGAATAGTCCCTGGCCCCAGTTCCTTCCACTGGCTGGGAAAATTGGCAGACAAGCCACGCTGATAAGGGCATTGAAGTCTCTATTTGGCTACTCTAAATCTTCACACCAATACTGTCCAGGCTGTAGTATAGAAAATACACCTTCTGCAATTCAATGTTCTCACAAAAAATCCTTACAAAATTCAAAAGCTGGGCTGTCCTCTCTTTAGCCAGTGTTGCTACCTGATTACACGCTTTCAATGACACAGGTCAAAGAAGAAGGAAGAAGCTGGAAGCTATACAAATTATATGAATAGCAGCAAGGAAGAAGAGATGGAACATTTCATTACTGGGTCAAACTGGATTAATATGTTGCTTTTTTTAGATTTGTCTCTGAAACAAAAAACCATGCAAAACTTTGAGCTCATTACAACGGGTCTAACTCTCATTTGTGTGGTGCATTTGAGCTTTTTAACCACAATAGCAAAACATACTGATTAAGTCACATTCCAATAATGATAGTACAAAAGTGGCAAAAGGCAAGAAGAGAGGCAACAAAATTCTTTAGTCAAAATATGAAAGAAAATGAGTATAACAAATGTTAGCAAGAAACTCAAACGAAGCGATCAAAATCATGTCTAAACTGGCCAAGTATTTCTTGTTTTTCATGAGAGATTAGTCACCATTTGAGATATACAATTTGAGATTATAAAGTAGTGAACTGGCATTATAACCACCAGAACCTATATATCTGTAAGAGTATAGTGCTCCAAAGTAGTTGGGTTTTGACACTTATTCTAAAGATACTGGCATTTTCCAAAACATTTTTTAGCAATTCCTTTTAAAGGAAAAAAATGTTTTCAGGAGCAATTTGTGAGTAAAAGAAGAAAATGTCTTGTTATTTAATACTCATATAAAAAGTTACTTATTTAACAAACAAACAAACAAAAATCCCTCAGCATGATCATCCACCTTATTTAACAGACTTGCATCCAAATGACTGTGTTCTTTGTATTCCTTTCAACGCCCACACCCACATCCATCTATCTTCAAAGAATGAAGGTTTGCCATATTAAGAATATTTAGAAACTGTACCACAGCCATTAATAGGAATTCTAGAAGTTCCAGAATTATTTGAGTAATGGAAGCATCATTAGACTTTCATGGACACTCCTTCAAAAGAGATGACTTATTTCAGTATAAGTGTTCTAGTTTGTTTATCTAAAAGCTGCCACACTGTCTTATAGTCCCACCTCATATGCTGTTTTTCACTATGGAACTTTGAAAATGTATATTTTAGTTTAGCTAAGCATATACATTTTTTTGCTTATTTGTCACAAAAAGGGAAGATCAAAGAAACTAACTGAAACTTTTAAATGCTCTTAAAAGTTGTCCTTAAAACAAATCTATTTCAGTTGCAGGACTTTATTATTTAGTTTAGAATATATTAATTCTGTGAAATTTAGTCTGCATTGTTTCATTCCCCCAATTCTCCCAGGGTCTTTTTCTCCCCCAGTACTTACGCCATGATGCCTGAGAGATGAAACATTTCTGCTGTGATGTATGATAAATAGCTGTATAGGAAGACAAAGAGTGGCTCAATCACTCGGATATTGTGGGTGAAACGGGTGGTAAATGCCGCTATAAAGCCCAGCAAGATTCCAATCACTATCCCCCCGATTCCCACCACAAAGAAGTTAGCAATTCCAGCAAACACGTCAATGGTCTCAATTGTTTTCATCTGGCAAAAGGACTTAAACAAATTGTACAGCACCTGTGGAAGAAAGAAATTTCATCAGTACACATCAATGATCTTTTTAAAGTCCTCCATTATTTCTCTTAAGATCAGGACAGAAAATAAACAACTACATCCTACCTTGACCTTCCAATGAGAAACTTTTACTATTTTTTAAGATCAAATACATATATATATATGCATATTTATCTCAAATGTAATCAATAACTGATTTATTAATATTATCTTTTAGCCTTGGATTGGATAATGAAAAATAAAGCTATCACAAATATTTTAAACTTTTGAACAAAACAGGCCAACATTTCAGATTTCAACCTTTTTTTTTCTTCTAAAACATTTAACAGTTCAGCATCATCCATTTTAAGGTGAATGCTATGAAACAATGATTTGTCAGAATATATCTAAAGGAGGTCCTGTATTCCTTTTAACACATGGTTGGCACCCATCACACTCTTCTTCTGTGTTACAACCTCTGCCTCACTACAAGCATGACAGATAGAAAGCTGCTCAGTACTTACAGGAACTCATTTAAACTCTTAACACTCCTAACCTGTTCCCAGAGAAGTTCTTCCAATTCAGCATTGGGTCAAGAGTGAAGATCTCCATGCCAGATCTGCTGCTGCTTAAAGCAGGGGTTTTTATCTTGGGGTCTGCAAAATTTGTTTTCAAAATGTTTTGGTAACTGTATTTTGATATAATTGCTTTCTTTTGTAATGCTGTGTATTTTATACATTTAAAAGCTTTATTCAGCAACGTGATCCACAGGCTTCACCAAATTGCCCAAGGGATCTACGGCAAACATACACAAAAAAGTTAAAAACATCATCTCAAAGGGTAATTTTCTTTGAGTAAAGTGAGTATGTAGGAAAGATAGCGAATAACTTTCTGCTTATCTGTAGGGATGTAGTCTAGGCAGCTAGGTGGCTCAGTGGATAGAGTGCTGGGCCTGGAGTTAGGAAGATTCATCTTCCTGAATTCAAATCTGACCTCAGACACTTTACTATCTGTATCACCCTGGGCAAGTTACTTAACCCAGTTTGCCTCAGTTCCTCATCTGTAAAATGATCTGGAGAAGGAAATGGCAAACCCTTCTGCCAAGAAGACCTCAAATGGGGTCACAGAGAGTTAAACAACTGAACAACAATAATAGATGTGGTCTAACTATAAAATTATCAGACATCTTTATGTAGTTTCTAGAAATTAGTCAAGTTGTGGCAGCTAGCTGGTGCAGTTAACAGAGCACCAGATCTGGAATCAGGAGGACTTGAGTTCAAATATGACCTCAGACACTTAAAACTTACTAGTCATGTGACCTTGGACAAGTCACTTAACCCCAATTGGCCTGCCTGCTCCCCTCCAAAAAAAAGCAAAAAGAGAAAAAAGAAATTAGTTAAGTTATGGTTACATGATATATCTCCCCACCCCATCCAAGTATATTCATATGCAATATACATAGAATTAACTTGATTGAAACTTTACAGAATAATGGGCCTAGAGATAGAGAACTCTAATAATTACTTTTGATGGAAGAGATTGTGATACTTCAACAGCCTCTTAATAGGCATCCTTGCTTTTGTTTTAGCCCCTTACCTCTCCAAATTATCTACACAGATGCAAAATGGATATTTACAAAGCAGAAGTCAGGCCATGTCACTGCTCAAGAATTTTTCATGGCTTTTTAGTACTTCTTGGATAAAATTTAAAACTCCTCAGCTGGGTATTTAAAGCCCCTCATAACCTGGTCCCAACCTACCTTTATATATTTATTTCACATTACCCCTCTTCATGTATTCCAACTTCCATCCATACTGACTTATTTGCTGTAAATTTATTTGGCTTTCCATTCCTAGTCTGTGTGTCTGCATTGGCAACCCCTTGTCCCTAGAATTCCTTCCTTCCTTCCTCCTCTCTGCCTTTTAGAATCGTTAGCTTCCTCCCAGGTTCATTTCTGACTCCACTTCCCAGAGGAAGCCTTTCCTGATCCCCGAGTTATCTGTGTTCTCACCCTTATCGAAATAAGCTTGCTCTCATTTATGAAGTACTACCATATAAATGAAGTACTACCGCAAGAATCCAGCTCCAATAGAGAGCCTCTCCTGATTCCCTAATTGTCTATGCTCACCTCTCCTCAAATCATCTCGCACTTATTTTCCAAATAAACAAAGTTTCACCCCCAATAAAATGTAAATTCACTAAGGAAAAGAACTATTAAAAAAATTTGTCTTTATATCCCCAGGACCAATCACAATGTTTTGTATATAATAATTAATAAATATTTCTTGATTTTAATTTCTCAGTTTAATTTCAAAAATTCTGTGGACCATGTGTGTTTGCATGGGTGTTACATGTATGTGTATCTTTCAGAGGTTACCAGAGTACTGTTTCTGTGAATCACTACTTCAAATACTCCTTACACAAAGGGGATAACTTCATATCTAAATTATTTAGATTATTGCAAAGGATTCTGGCTAACTTCCCTCATTTTCATCTTTCTGACACAAATCCAGAACTGTAAAATTAATCTTCCTCAAACATCATTTTTCTCATCTCCCTTTCCTAGTCAAAAATGTTTCAAAAGCCCCCTGATACTCACTGTTCTAGGCTAAAGTATTCTGCTTAGGGATTCAGTCTCCCTGATCTTGACCCGTTCTATTTAGCAAAACTTATTTCTCATTCTTCCCTAACACATTCTTCCCTAGTCTCCACAGTGCCCCATAGAAAACATGCTCATTCCCATCTCTGTTCCTTCTTCCTTCATACTGTATCCTTTGCCTAGAATGGCTTCCCTCCTCCATTCCATTTATTCATTGGTCTTCCCTTACAGCATTTAGAGTGATATTTTACAATTTGGATCTGAATCATATTGTATTGTTCCTTCTAATTTCATACCTTTAAGTCTTCAATTAAAGTTCAAGCTCCCCAAAGGTAAAATCATGCTATATTTCTCCTTTAACTCCACAGAGTATGATACAATGGGGATAGGATAGTGGTATGAAGTTCCAAGAAGTAACTAGAAACATGGGGTTGATCAAAATAAGTATGTATCTTTTTCCATTTTTTCCTGGCATTATATGTTATCTAATTATTTAAAGGTGTGCTTCATTTTCAATATGGTCCCTTTTAGTTTTTAAAATGGTAACACTGAGTAATAGAGGTTTTATTTTGAGCCCATGGATCAGAGAATACATTTTGATCATTCTTATTGTTGTGTGGATACCACTGCAAAGTTGGAAAGGAACATCTTAGCTAGACAAATTCCTCTTGTGACCATGAAATGTTCCCTAACCAACAAGGAAGTTTTCCATAACATCTCATCTTATTTACCTTGAAACTCTCACCTAATGACTAGCACAAGATAAAATTATTTCTTTTCAACTGGCTACAATCCCAGAATTGGTCCCCAAAGACTCTTTGACCTTATCACAAGTGCTATGCTTAAATGGTGTCTTGTGGTTGCAATTATTTATATATTGCATTACTGTATTTAAAAGAGGAATCTGGGTGACAGATTTCTCTCAGGTCATGTATGGGTGATGTAAATTTGATAATGATAATTTAGCAGGATTAAATTATAAGGTGTGTCTATGCTCTGAGTTCTGTATAACAGGGCGAATTTAGGGAGTTCAAAGTTATATAACAACCAAAGACATGACTAATGTTCTCTTAATAAGAACTAATTTCAATTTAAATTATTTTATTTCATTTTTAGCAGAACAATTTAAGATTCACACTGAAGGTTTAAGAAAGAAAAATAATTTGGAAGTGTTACTAATTACTTCCCAATTCTGTAAGATTACATTTCATCACTGCGAATTATTGGAGGCTGAGAAGACTTCATTGGACTCCTCTCAACTGGCAATCTTTCCTCAATGAATCCAAGTTATGAGATCAAGAGGACATGGGGACTTAAATAGATAACATATTGAAGTGTCCACATAAACCCCACTTGGTGATGAGACTGAAATGTGCCAGGAAGTTCCATGTAAGTGAGTGACTGAATTCATGTAAGTGTTTGAGTCTAGAACACTGTGAAATCTCAGTACTTCTCAGAAACTGTGAACTTCTTGAGAGCAGGAACTGGTCTTTGTTTTGGTTTTTACCATTCTTTGTATCTTCAGTACTTAGCATAGTGCCTGTCACATAGTAGGAGATTAACATATGCTTATACACTGATAACTGAGGAACTAAGAAATATTTTTTTTACTAACAAAAAAAAAACTATGAAATTTTTTTTTATTGTGACAGAAAAGTTATAAAAAAGGGCAGAGAATTCTAATCAAACAACCTCCTAGGCCAACATATTTTCCCCCTAAAATAGCAAGGAAGAAAGAGGTTTATATGTATTCTGAACCTTTTTTTTGCTTTTTGGAGGGGAAAGGGCAAGGCAATTGGGGTCAAGTGACTTCCTTACACTTAGTCACAGGCTAGTTTTGTGTTAAGTGTCTGAGGCCGAATTTGAATTCAGGTCCTCCTGATTCCAGGGCCAGTGGTCTATTCGTAGCACCACCTAGCCACCCTATGTTTATTCTGAATAGAGAGCTACACCTGGAATCAGGCCTCAGCCATGGCCCAGCCACTCTAGGCAAGTCACTTAACCTCTATGTCCCTCCAGGAGACTAATCTTCTGAGCTGTGATTGTGTTCCCTTACTCCAAATTTCTCACTCTAAAGAACCTTCTCTTTCTTTTTCCCCCTCTTTAATAATATTTTATTGTTTTCCCAATTACATGTAAAAAAATTTTAAATATCTGTTTTTTTTAAATTTTGAATTCTAAATTCTCTTCCTCTTTCCCTCTTTCCCCTTCTCCTCCCTGAGAAAGTAAGCAATTTGATATAGGTTACACATGTGCACAGAAAATATGGTTTCATATTAGTAATGTGGGGGAAGAAAACACAGACCCCTCCCCCAAAAAAGTGAAAATAGTATGCTTAAAACAGTCTTCATTCAGACTCCATCAATTCTTTCTCTTAATGTGGATAGCATTTTTCATCACAAGTCCTTTGGAATTGCCTTGGACAAAGATCCTTCTCTTTCATAAGGAACACTATAGGAAAAATATGATTTAATTAAGAGATAATACCAAAAGGTAGACAAGAAAGATATGTAGATAAGACTATACCCATGTTTTACCGAACTTTGGACGTTTTCAAAGGGCTTTTTTTAGTTAAATAGGAAACTTTTTTTTTTAAACCCATTCCTCTAAAATCCAATAAAGTTGTACGTCAATAGAGTTATAATTAAGTCTTTAGCTATTTTCTGCCTGGTCTCCTTTTATATCTCTTCGACACTGGCAAGATGCCTCTTCCAACTTTCATGTGCTGCATACCAATGAAGACATGAGTGAGTATAAGAATTTTTCACCTGGTTTATTTATTCATTCTAGAGACAGTAACTCAACACAGGAAATTCCTTTTCTCTGACCTTTCCCCTGCTTCCGATTGTACTTTCCTAGTGAACAAATAGCCTGGATTAACTTTTTCAAGAATGATGATGCCATCACCCAGTCAAGTGAAGCAAAATGATACCCATAAACCACCCTCTGGGAGTAAAGATCTCACCTAAGAAAGTTGAGTTTGCCCCCATTTACTGAATGGAAGTTAATGAATTATTTATTTTTATGTTTGGAGGTCAAGGGGTACATCAAATGCCATTTCATGGTATAAATTAAAAAACTGAATTTGTATTTATTGGTAGAAAAATTAAACACGCTTTGCAAACATGGCCTAGTGGACTGAGGATTCAACAGAAATGGAAACTGGGGAATATAAAAACACAATAAAGGATGTGAATGTTGACAATAAATATAAATACTCTGTGTTCTTTGGAAATTTAAATATGAGATAATTAAGTGTAGGTACCACATAGCACCCTATGTAACAATATAACCATGTTCTCCTCTCTCTAGGTTTTTGTTCTATTCTCTCTCTCTGTCTCTGTTTCTCCTCTTCCTCCCTATCTGACTGCTCTTTATCGGTTTTCCTTTGCTGGATCATCTTCCAGGTCATACTTCCTCTGCTCTCCTCTTGTCCCTATATACTATTTCAACTAGTAATCTCATCAGCTCCCATGGATTCAGTTATCATCTCCTTGCTAATGATTCTCAACCCTACTTCTCCAGCCCCAACCTCTCTGCTGACCTTCAGTCTCACATCTCCAATGCCTATTGAGCATCTTGAACTGGATGTCCTGTAAACATCTCAAACTCAACATGTCCCAATCTGACCTCAATTTTGTCCCCCAATGTTATGGGAATGGGAATCTAAGATCTTCCCTGCACCTAGGCCCTCTGATAGGCTTAAGTGACTCTGAGAACCTTCCTTGATTTGAAAATATACTCTGCCCCCAATAGGCTGAATGTGGTCACCTGGAGCTGCCCTGATGTAAGGTTTTGTTTTGGGGCTCACTTTGAGAAGAGTTGTGTGATTTGACCAGACAAGACTCTGGGCAGCCGTTGAGCGCGCCCTTCCCCCCCCCCCCCCCCCTCCCAAGCTTTGAAAATCCAGATGTTGGTGCTTCCCTCTCTGGTAACTAACTAGGTGTGAATGTAATGGTCAGACAGTTGGAAGCCTCTCTGCTGATCTGTTTCTCTGTCTGCTTGTAACTTATTTGTATTCCCTGAAGTTTGGAGTGCTGAACTTTTTTCCCCTGAACTAGGTAAATTACATATATTTGATTAAAGCAAGATTTTTAACCCATTTTGATTTGCTTTCCTTTAGAAAAGCAGATCTAAGAACCTATGTTTCTAGCCACCCTGGGTATGCTGGGGTGCTTGCTACTATACCCCACAAACCCTATTCCCAGACAAATTTCTCTAGTACTGCTGGGGGCATCACCATTTTTTCTATCACTCTGGCTTACAATCAAGATATCATGCTCAACTCCTTATTCTCCCTCACCTCTCATATCCAATCTGTTGCCAAGGCCTGTCAATGATTACCTTCATAGCATCTCTCATACATGCCCTCTTCTCTGCTCTGACACTGCCATCAACCATTATGGTTCAGGCCTTCATCACCTCATGCCTGGACTATGTAATAGTGGTCTGGTTGGTCTGCCTTCCACAAGTCTCTTCTAACTTCAGTTCATCTTCCACTCAGCCACCAAAATTATTTTCCTAAAGCACAGGTCTGATCATGTCATCTCCCTACTCAATAAACTCCAGGGGCTTCTTATCACCTCCAGAATAAAATATAAAATCTTCTCTTTCTTATACCTATCCCTTCCACCTTTCTAGTCTTCTCACATCTCATACCCTGTCATGTTCTCCCTGATACATTGACAATAGCCTGTTCTTCAGACTGCATACCCCATCGCCCATCTCCCAGCTCTTGGACTTTTCACATGCTAGCCCCATGCACAAGAGTTCTTTCCATCATCACCTCTTCCTCCTGACATCCTTGGCCTCCATCAAGTCCCAGGTAAAATCCTATCTTCAATAGGAAGCCTTTCCAAATTTCTGCTAATTCTAGTGTCTTCCCTCTATTTATTATTTAAAATTTATCCTACATATAACTTGTTTTTACATAGTTACTTACACATCATCTCTTGCTCATAGACTGTGAGCTCCTTGAGAACAGGGACTATCTTTTGGCCTTTCTTTTCATCCTCAGTCCCCTTAGCACAGTGCCTGACACAGAGTTGGTACTTAAATGTTTACTGACTGACTATTGAATTTATATACCTAAAATAGCATGTGCCGCAATATATTTCTTTGGATCAAAAAGCTATAAAACCAACAATGTTTGGATCAACAATGGATAAACTACTGATCTCTACATTTTTCCATTTTTCTCTTTATCATCAAGAGATTTATGTATAAGCAAATGTTTCTTCTCTTAAAAAGAAAATTCCAACCCTAACTCTGTAGGATCTAGGTGACTTGAATTTTTTTAAATATGGGTTTGGGCCATATTCCTACCCCTTTCCTCATTTGCAGAGAGTCTTAAATATGCCCTATAACAAGAATGGAACAATTAATCCAAAAACAATACTTAAGATATCTCCATTAATACTCCTTGATAGCACCTACTTAGTGAATACAAAATATCTCAGATTGTATTTCCATGACCCCAGACATCTGGACAAGCTAGTAAAAAAAATCAGGCAATTCAGTGAAAAATAAACCAGTGAAAACCAATTATTTGTTTTTAGGAAGACATAATATTCATTTGTTAGACTGAAATTTCAACTGAATCGACTGATATTTTGGCATTGTGTAGCCAGAACCATAGGATTCTTTGGTGTGTCCTTTCCCTCACAGAATGTATACTGGGTTTTGAAAGTCTCTTTCATTTGCAACTACTGCCCCATACTTTTGACCTATACCCATTGGCCATGTGACAAGTGCTTCCACATCTAAAGAATAACACCACTCCTTATTGTTTGAGCTGGATAGCTCTTCCTTCTTTTTCTGTCCTTGCTCCTCTTTTCAGACTTGGAATGGCAGCTCCTTGGCTTGGCCCACTGCCCCAGCCTGTGTCAGCACTCCCTCTCTTTCCACAATTATTTTTTCCCCTGATAGTTCAATGCTGAAACATCCATCACTGCCGTGCATGTGCCTCTGGATCTTATTACCAAAGTATAGGTCTGTAATGAGCCTCCCCAACCTCTCCACACATGAAATATCATTTTACCAAAGGTTCCTTTGTGTATCTATGGGATTAACATGGTCTGGGTCCACAGTGGGGAGGCAGAGGCATTTTTATCTTCCTGTTAACTATTATTTTCTCCAACTGATATAGTTTCTCAGCATCCCAATTCTTTGAAAAATGACAATTCCTAAACTGTGGGTCGTGAACTGGGGTCATGACCCACAGTTTAAGAATTGCTGAAGGGGTCACTAGTGGAAAAAGTTTAAAAAGCCATGAAAAAAAGATTAAACCACTGATTTATTTAAAAAGGGAGGGACAGAGTAGTTCAGAGATGTGATATCCAATTCTAAATTTTACATTAATGGCTTAACCTGACTTTCCAGTACCTCTAAACTTCCCTGCACAGCAACATCAGGTACAGAGTACATAGCTATTAGTTCTCTTTAATTTATCCCTTTTTTCAAAGTTCAGTAGTACCTTTCTAAGAATCCTAGTCATACAATGTAAGACTCATGAAGATTCATAAGACATTCCATTTATTCATGATGACTTTTGCATGAATTTATATATGCTTGCATGCTTTGTCAAGGGCAGCTAGGTGGCACAGGGAATAGAGTGCTGGGACCTAGAGTCAGGAAGACATGAGTTCAAATTCAGCCTCAGACAATGACAAGCTGTGTGACCCTAGGCAAGTCCTTAACCCTGTCTGTCTCACTTTCCTCATCTGTAAAAATGAGCTAGAGAAGGAAATGGCAAACCACTTCAGTCTCTTTGCAAAGGACAAACAGGGTCACCTAGACTCGGACATGACTAAATAACAACAAAATGCCTTGTCAAGGGAAAAATGTGCACAAATTCATATGCAAGTCAGCATGGAGGAACTGGATTTTTCTGGGAATCTTAATGGGGTGTAAAATGCTTCCAGTTAAAATACAGTGCAGGTAAGTTATTAACAAATCACTGTTAACAAAGAGTGGATTAAAGAAGTAGAATTTATGGCTTATGGAGTGTAACTTGTTTGTAATAAAGTTTTCAACTACAGAGGAATAGAATTTCTTTGTCAATAAAACATTTACTAATTGGATTAACTGACATGATTAAAGAAAACGTTTGATTTGTAAAGCAGCATAGGATCATAGATTAAAGTAGGAAGAACCCTCAGATGCCATTTAGTACAATCTCCTCATTTAACAGATGAGGAAACTAAGGCCCAGGGCCACAATGATTTGTCCAAGGTCACAAAAGATATTAAGAACCAGAGGCAAGATTTGAACCCAGGTAATATACATTCCAGGTGGCTGCCACTAGACTGAGTTATAACCCCACTAATATGGGTTAGGTTATTTCCATATGTCAGTTCTTTCTTCTTTAATATATTATTTCCTTTTACTATACCTTCTTCTGTTTTAATAGGAAAAAATTAAGTAGATTAATAAAGAAATGAAAATAGTTCTATATAGATGAAAGTACAGAGTCAGCTTTCAGAGTAGCTGAATTAATGATGGGAAATGGTGAATAATAACCAGAAATAATCCAAAGGACATGAATGCTTGGTTTAAACCAGCAGGGATGGGAAACCTGTGACCTAGAGGCCACACCCTCTAGGTCCTCAAGTTCAGCCTTTTAACTGAGTCCAAACTTCACACCTACAACTCAGTCTCAGGCAGGTTTGTTCTGTGAAGCTCTGAGTCCCAGAGGGTAACTTTTCTTTTCTTTTTTTTTTCTGCAACAAATGATCTACCTAATTAGTGACAGCTTTAAAGATCTTTAGCCGGTGGGAAGTTCAATCACTTCCTCTGCAATGGTGCCTGAGTCTGGTAGCAGGATGTTGGTGTGGGGTGGGGGGAGCAGGAAACTTCTTTGTCCTCTCACTCTCCCTACTGCTCTCCTAGGGTTTTAGGCTGGGGCTCCAAACTTTCCATGCTGATAGTGGGGCAACTACATTGCCCCCATAGTAAATGCTATCCCATAAATTGATTTTCATTCTAGAAAACACATTCCCTGATAAAAAAAAAAAAGACAAATATCTAGTGAATCACAGGAGAAAGACAGACTGAAATAATAAATCTATATTAAAATCATTAATGAAATAAAAATTAATTCTCATTAACAAAACTCCTCATTAACAGATCGAAATGACACACCCAAAGAGTCTTATTTAGTATTAGGCATTATTTACCCATTTTCTGATTTGTATAATGTCATTGTATCATATATACAAGATATTGTTAGCATGAGTTCTCATCAATAACTTGGGGACCTGATAAATCTCTTGAATTATGATCAAAGAGTACTGTTTTGGAAATAACTCAGCATGGTAAACCATTAAAGATTCATATATCAGCATCACTGATAAAAATTCATACATCAGTCTCTGCCATTAGAAATTATTTTGTATGGTCCAGGATTTGAATGCAGCACAACTGTGCTGGAGGCATCTCCTTAGCATTTCCAGATAGGAATTTGGATGCAAAAAAAATATGGAAGTAGCACTTGCTATCACTCAACAGCAAAAATGCAATTTGGAAAAAACAACTCACCACTGTCACAGCATCATTCAGCAGTGACTCTCCAAATACCAGGATGTAAAGCTGTTCATTGACATGAATGTTTTCAAAGACAGCAAGCACAGCCACGGGGTCCACAGCTGAAATCAAGCTGCCAAAAAGCAGGCTCTGTAGCAAAGTGATGTCCGTCAAGCCAAATGCTTCAATCTGGCAGATGCCAAACAGAGAGATCCCAATGCCAATAGAATTCCAAAGGGTCCCTACAACAGCATACCAGAATATGGTGCCAATGTTCTCAAAGAAAGGACGGGTTGGCATAAAATATCCTGCATCAAGAACAATGGGTGGAAGGAGATATAAGAAAAATACATCTGTCTTCATTGCAGGTGGAGACTTTTCATCTACTCCAAATATAATCCCACCTAGTAGAAGTCCAACCATGATAAGAAGGCAGCTTTCAGGCACTATTGTAGGCAACTTGTGATAGAGGTGAAAGCCTGTGAGAAAGAATAATAACAAAAAACAATTTTTGGTTACCTAAACATTATTTTTATGAAGAGTCCTAACTTGTCCTTTAAAAAAACTTTTCAAAATCAGCAAACTAGTATATTCAAACCTTTTTTAATGCATGATATTAAGCAGAATCCAACTCCGCCTCTGCTTATTGAGTACAGTCATGCTGAGTTAAAATTAGATAATTTTATAGTTAAATAATTACATAGTTTGGGTTTTATTCTTTAGCACATAACTCCCATTAAGAATGGTATAAATATTGGACTGGGAGAATTGGATAAGTTTCTGATATTCATTCTAGTTTAATATGTGATTTTCCTTTCATTTAATAATCTTAAAATGGAACAATGTTCAGCATCCTATTTTTTATGAGGCATAAATCAACAATCAAAGTTGCTTTTCTATAATGAAAGCTTATAAGAGTGAGTAGAATGCTGTACTTGAAGTCAAATCAATAAGTTCAAAATCTGCCTCTGACTAACTGCTTGAACTTGAACAAGTCACTTATCTTTTCTGAGGCTCATTTTTCTCATCTATAAAATGAAGTTAATAATACCTCTTATGCCTATTTCATAGAGTTGTTAGGTTAACCTTAAATTATTCTATGAATATTGGTTATTATTATTCAGAACCTATCACATAAAATACAGAAACAAAATATGCTCTATTACAATGTAAGAATAAAGGATTTGAAAGATTTTATCTTATAATCTCAGAAATCTTGGATACATTCTGAAGCTCTGCAATAAATGTTGTGAATTTTAATAACTAAAGATATATGTGGTTGAGACAGTCTAAAGAACTGAAAAGGAAACTAGCATTTTTAAATAAGACTTTTGAGAGCAGCCTTTATTCTCTTAAAAAAAAAGCTTTCTATAAAGTTATAAAAGGTGATATATAATGATACTCAATTGCTTCAGCTGCTCAGTGCTTATGGCTTCCTGTCTACTGACTTCACTGACCAACAGAGAAGGAAAATAAATCCATTAACAACCAGGCCTCAGTGGGCTTTCAGGATATCAAACTAAGTAATGCCATTTACCCACAGCTATCATTATGTAATTGAGATGAAGAGGATAATAGCAGACCTCAGTCTTCCCTATTTACCAAATCCCCAGGGCCGCTGTCAAGGATAAAATAAGAAACCACCTTTGTTGGAGTATAATACAGAATAAGGCTCAAAAATGCCACTCCAGGGTTTCCCATTGTCTAAGCTAAAGGCTTAGCACCACCAAATCAATTTAACTGCTGAGATCTGCTGAGACACCATCCCTCAAAGACACAGAGGCAAATGGGAATGCAACAAAGAAAAGAAACCTATAATAGCAAGCACATTGAATGGCCATCTCCAGATTGTTACTCTTCCACTCTGGCCTTCATCTCTAGTTTCTCTGCTTCTGGAACCAACTTGTCCTCTAATGGAGATGAAGATGGGGGAGGAAATCCAAGCTGGGATGCAAATCTCACTTTACTTCCTTGACTTCTCTAATGAATACCTTCCAGCTCCTTTCCAGTTTTCCTTTATATCTTGTCTTCTGCCTAGAACGTAAGTTCCTTGAGGGAAAGGAATATCTTGTTTGCTTGTTGTCCTTAGTACTTAACAAAAATGACTGGCAAAAAGTATGTCCTTAATAAATGCTCTATCCATCCATCCACTAGATACAAGGACACTCTCAAAGTGTCTCTGAAGAACTTTAGAAGTGATTGCTTGACATGGGAGACACTGGCAAAGGATCACCCACCAACACATGTCTACATCAAAGAAGGCCCTATGCTCTATGAGCAAAGCAGAATTGCATAGCTCAAAAGAAACATGAGATGCACAAATTTAGAGACATCTCCAACCCAAATTTTCACATGGACTATTTGTGCTTGACCTGCAGTAGAACATTCTGAGTTGATACTGGTCTGATCAGCCACAGTTGAACACACTGTACCTTAACCCCAACACAGAGATGTCAGTTTGGTCCTCTTCAAGGACTAAGGACAACAACCAACCAATCCATCTATTCATCCATCCATCATTTCTATCTATCTATCTATCTATCTATCTATCTATCTATCTATCTATCTATCTATCTATCTATCTATCTATCTATCTCTATCTATGCAAATCTATATATTTGTCCCTCACTTTTACTTTCTGTGTCCTTTTCTCGCTTTTTAGTGCACCCCAAATCCAGAGGACTATTGTTTCTCTACTGTTCTAGCCTCTTTTTCCAGGGCAGAAAACCCTTAATAAAAGTAATTCATGGTCAAGATGGCATAATAGAAGCAGGACTTCCCCGATGCTCCAGTTTCCAACTTCCCCAATCCACGTAAAAAGGGGACTCTAAACAAACTTTGGAGCTGCAGAACCCACAAAATGACACAGAGAAGCTGACCTCCAACTGAGGACAGCCCGGCAGGCCAGCAAGAATAGGCCAGAACAGCACTTTGGGAGCCAAGCCCAGCCCCACGCAGAGGCTTTAGCCCCAGGGCGGGCCTGACCAGCCACCGGCCAGAGGGACTACAGATCAGCAGCAGCTGTGGCTGTTTCCAGAATTATCAACACGTAGATGTGAAGGACAAAGTTAGAGGTCAGTGCAGTCTGGACTTTGGGACCCAGTAAGTGGGAGTGCGTGGCTTTTTCCCCCGGGCAAGAAGCCTCTGGGACACCGGCACAGTCAGGCATCGCCACGTGGCAGCTTCAGCTCCTGGCCTGCAGAGTGTAGGGGGACCAAGCACCAGTCTGGGAGGTAATTGCTCTTGCTTTAACCTTCTTGGATCTGAATTGCAGTCTAGGGTGGAGGTCTTGGGGTGTGTGTCCAGCTTGCCAGAGCCTGTGGAGGTCTCAGAGAGGGCACCCATCTAATACCTCCAGCAGCTGAAAAAACCCCAGCGTTTGGGATGAAAGCTCCCCTGCCCGGTGGCAGAGTCCTACTGTGGCAAAAAGCCTAGGGTTCAAGTGACTGAGGAGCGACATGACCAGGCAAAGGAAACAAAGCAGACAGAAGATTCTAACATTAGACTCCTATTTTGGGGACAAAAAGGAGCAAAGCATGGAACAGAAGGAAGACAGTCAAGTCAGAACTCCTGCACCAAAAGCTTCAAAGGAAAATACAATCTGGTTACAGGCCATAGGAGATCTTAAGAAGCAGATGAGAGAAGTGGAGGAAAAATTGGGAAGAGAAATGAGAACAATGCAAGAAAATTATGAAATGAGAGTCAACAACCTGACTAAAGAAAATAACACTTTAAAAAACAGACTGACCCAAATGGTAAAAGAGGCTCAAAAGGGCAATGAGAAGAAGAATGCCTTAAAAAGTCGAATTTGCCAGATGCAAAAAGAATCTCAAATGCTCAATGAGGAGAATCATTGCTTCAGAATTAGATTGGAGCAAATGGAAGATAATGACTTTATGAGAAATCAAGATGCTGTTAAACAGATCCAAACAAATGAAAGAATAGAAGGCAATGTGAAATATCTCATGGGAAAAACCACTGACCTGGAAAATAGATCCAGGAGAGATAATTTTAAAATTATTGGACTACCTGAAAGCCATGATCAAAGTAAGAACCTAGAAATCATCCTCCAGGAAGTTTTCAAAGAAAACTGTCCCGACGTTTTAGAACCTGAGGGCAAAATAGAGTTTGAAAGAATCCACTGATCACCTCCTGAAAAAGATCCCAAAAAGAAAACTCCTAGGAATATTATAGCCAGGTTCTGGAATTCCCAGGTTAAGGAGAGAATATTACAAGCAGCCAGGAAGAAACAATTTGAATAATGTGGAAACACAATCAGGATGACCCAGGATCTGGCAGCTTCTACACTGAGGTATCAAAGGGCTTGGGTTATGATATTCCAGAGGTCAAAGGAGCTGGGATTAAAACCAAGAGTCACCTACACAGCGAAACTGAGTATCATGTTTCAGGGGAAAATATGGTCATTCAGTGGAATAGAGGACTTTCAAGCATTCTTGTTGAAAAAATCAGAGTTGAATAGAAAATTTGACATTGAGATACAAGAAGTAAGAGAAGCATGAGAAGGTAAACAGGGAAAAGAAATCATAAGGAACTTATCAAAGTTGAACTATTAACATTCCTACATGGAAAAACAATAATTGTAACTTATAAAACCTTTCTCAGTAGTTGAAGGGAATAGAAATATAGATAGATAGATAGATAGATAGATAGATAGATAGATAGATAGATA
>NW_027185884.1:372372-373085 GCF_028583685.1 Petaurus breviceps papuanus | reverse complement strand
AGATAGATAGATAGATAGATAGATAGATAGATAGATAGATAGATAGAGATAGAGATATATGTGTCTATATATGAGGGTATATGGGCATATGTTTACAGGTATACATAGATAGAGGGCACAGGACCAATTTAACAGGAAGGGATGATACTTAAAAGGTGAAATTAAGAGGTGAGAGGGGAATATAATGAGAGGAGATGGAGAGAGACAGAATGGGGTAAACTATCTCATATAGAAGAGGCAAGGAAAAATGGTCACAATGGAGGGGAAGAATAGGAAGGCAAAAGGGAATGGGTCAACCTTATTCCCATTGAATTTGTCTCAGGGAGGGAATGAAATACACACTAAATAGGGTATCTCACCCCACAGGAGAGTAGGGGGGAAGGGGATGAGTGGGGGGAATGATGGAAGGGAGGGCAGGCTGGGGGGAGGGAAGTTGGAAGCACCCACTTTTGAAAAGGAAGGGATCAAAGTAGAGAATAGAACAAGTGGGAGGTGGATAGGAGGGAGGGAAATATAGTCAGTCTTTTACAATGTATCTACTATGTAATTATTTTGCATTAGCCACACATGTACAACCTATACTGAACTGCTTATCTTCCCAATAAGGGTGGGGGACAAGGGAGGAAGGGAATGAATCTGGAGTTCAAAGTTTTAAAATCAAATACTCAAATATATATATATATATATATATATATATATATATATATATATAT
>NW_027185884.1:306110-372272 GCF_028583685.1 Petaurus breviceps papuanus | reverse complement strand
AAAATCCCAATTACATGTAATTGGGAAATAAGATATACAGGCACTGGGGCATAGAGATCAACTGGAAAAGTTGAAAGCGGTATGGGAGAAAATATGGGAGACAGCAGATTGGAGGAGGGGATATCCTGTGGGACTGCTATTTTGGGGTGGTAGGTAGGGGAAAAACGGAGGGAAAACTAAAAATCTTGCAGAAATGAATGATGTAAATCAATAGTTAATGAAGCATTTGAAAAAAAAGGAATTCGCATTAAGGCATTAGTAGTTTTAATACATTAACCTCTTGCATGTTCTTTTAAGGGTCACTATATGATAGGAAGAAGTATTGTGAAAAGCAAATCTCTAACAACAGAAATTCAGAAACTATGACATCTTTGTGAGGCTAAGTATACTCCCTTTTACATCTGTAATGGCAAGCACAGAAGTAGTCCACACCTTGTTTCAGCTATTGAATTAATACCTTGTTTCAGTTCGAGTTTCTTTTGAGCCTTGTATCAAGTCTATTAAGAAACAGAACATGTGAACCCCACAACTTGTGAACCCTAGAATTCATGAACTCCTGCAACAGAAAGGGGAGTAGCCAATGACCATACATAAGGAGAGGTCTTGGCTAGAGAGGTGGCAGAGTCAAGAAGGAGAAAATTGGGGTATCCCAGTATTGTTTTTCTGCTCTGTCTGTGTTGATGTTTGTTTGTGATACTTTGTACAGAAGCCCTGGGACCTCACTGGAAGCCCTGAAAGAGCGTTTTCTGGTTATCTGTTTACAGAAATCCTGTGTTATGGGAATGGGAATTTAAGATCTTCCCTGTCCCAAGCCCTTTGATAAGCTTAAGTGACTCTAAGAATCTTCCTTGATTTGGAAATATACTCTGCCCCCTACTAGGCTGAATGTGGTCACATAGAGCCCGTGGAGGGAGGCTTATTTTTCAGGAATGCCCATGTCTTGGTGCTTTGTGATTGGGTAATGGGTCAAGAGGGTTGTAACATTCTCTGAGCCAGGAGAAGGCTATATATACTCTGATGTGAGATTTTGTTTTGGGGCTCACTTTGAGAAGTGTTGTGTGATTTGACCAGAGCAGCCATTGGCTTTGAAAACCCAGATGTTGGTGCTTCCCTCTCTGGTAACTGTGACTAGGTGTGGATGTAATGGTCAGACATTTGGAAGTCTTTCTGCTGCTTGTAACTTCTGCTTGTAACTTGTTTGTATTCTCTGAAGTTTGGGGTCATGCCTTTTTTCCACTGAACTAGGTAAATGACATGTTTGATTAAAGTAAGACTGCTAACCCATTTTGAGTTGCTTTCCTTTAGAACAGCAGATCTAAGGACCTGTGTTGGCAGCTACCCTGGGGATGCTGAGGTGCTTGCTGCTACAAATGGCATGAACAGGATCTGCAGAGTAAAAGGGAAGTATGGGGACTGGGATAATTGTTTGTTTCCCAGTTGTGGTGGCTGTGACTCTGTGGAGCCATGGAACAGGAGAGAAGAATGGCCTGCATGCGGACTATGCTGAGCTGAGAGCAGGAATGGTGAGCTGTCTCCACAGGGACTGGGGCAGAAGCCAGGAGTGGCTGCCTCCTGTGGGAGGAGGAGGAACCCAGGAGTTTTGAATTCAGCCACGGGACAAGATAAGGACTGTGCCTCAAGGCAAGAACACTGAATATGTTTTCTTGCTGCATCCCACGGTTTATGACCCAGGGGGAGGATGGAGTTGTGACAATGGTGGGTAGGGTGATGTGTCATGGACCCCCAAGGACCTCACCCTGTTGGTTTTGTTGCCCAGCCATCCCTCAGGACTTGAAAGTAGGAGCTGGAGCAGCTTGGTGGGAAGGGCAACCCCCTTCACCCCAAGAGAACTTTATTGGGACACTTGTTTTAAATTGAGGTGACTATAATGCAATGTACTTTGTATTTGTTTAAGGCCCTGTGGCCACTTTGGTAACTTCAGTTATGTGTCTTGCAAATGTGACCTAAAGAGTAAATGTTAATGCTAATTCAAATGTAAATTGCCTATGCTATGGGCATGAAAGATCTTGGGGCCAGATGGTATGGGAATGAAAATTTAAGATCTTCTCTGCCCCTAGCCCTTTGATAGGCTTAAGTGCACAGGGAGCCTGTGGCAGGAGCCTTGTTTTTCAGGAATTCCCACACCTTGGTGTGACATGCTCTGAGCCAGGAGAAGGCTATATAAACCCTGATGCGGAGCTTTGTTTTGGGGCTCACTTTGAGACTCTGGGCAGCCGTTGAGCCCCGTGCTTTAAAACCCAGATGTTGATGCTTCCCTATCTGGAAACTAAGTATGGATAATGCTCCAGCAGCTGGAAGCCTGTCTGCTGAAATATTTCTCTGTCTTCTTGTAACTTCTGCTTGTAACTTGTTTGTATTCTCTGAAGTTTGGGGTGCTGACCTTTTCCCCCTGAACCAGGTAAATGACATATGTTTGATTAAAAATGCAAGATTTTTAATCTATTTTGAGTTGTTTTACTTTAGAAAAGCAGATCTAAGAACCTGTGTTGGCAGCCACCCTGGGTATGCTTCTACATCCTGGAAGAGGGCTTTGGAGGTCCTGGGACTTTACTGATGATTTGTGCTGCCCTCTTGGACCTTGCTGGTGGGTCTGAGTTGATTTCCCAGGCAATAGTGAATTGATGATGGTGCCAGAAATGCGTGAGAATATTATTGTGGCTCTGTGAAGCTCTGTCTTCCCAGAAACAAGAACTGTGAAGGACTTGAGGTAGACTAGACACTATGAATTTCAATATGGAATGGGAACTGGATGAAGAACTGGACAAGGAGCTGGATAAGGACCTGGGAGCTGCCTGCTCAGGTGACAGGTGGAGCTGGGACCATGGAAGAAGAAGCATGGAATCTGAGAGCCAGCCTTAAGTCAAGCTGAAAGAAGACTTTACTTGGATACTGTGTACTGACTGAGAAGATTATGCTTTACTGTGACCTAGGGGTGGAGAACTTTGACTTTTATACTTTTCGATTAAATTAAGGATTTTGTGATTGACTAAATGAATGTGCTTTGTTTAAAACTATGTGATGTGACCACTTTGGTGAAAACTATGTGATCATTTAAGTGATAAGTTGTTGAGTTGTGACATGGTGAATGCTGTATTTTGATTTTCTGTGAATGTTTTGCTCAGATTTGCTATTGAATAAAGAGCTCGCTATACTATATAATTAGAATCTTGAAAGCTGTTCACAGCACCAGTCCTCTGGAAAGCTGCTCGTCCATGGCTTTACAACATCACACTCTATAGACCAAATGACCTACCATCTCTAGATGTACATAAAGTCAGCACTGGTCAGATTATCCTGAGAAGATAAGTTAAGCAAAGAGAGCAATCCTGGAAATACAAAACAGAGAGTGGAAGAAACTGAAAGTAGAAAGTATGATTAATTGATTCAGATATAATAAGCAAAGTCAGAAAAGATAATAATTAAGTATTATAGGAATAAAATTAGTAATAGCATGAATAAGAAAAGAAAGACTATTGAAAGTTGGTAAACATTTATTTAAAGGTATAAAGTCACAGCAGTCCTTTGGCAATTATTTGATCCATTTTTTAAAATCCATGTTAAAACAATGATCCAAAATTTTTAAAATTTAAAATGTTTTAAAATGCTTTAAATTTTAAAATTTAAAAATCTATTCATTAAAAAAATAAAATGTTTTTAAAATCCAAATTTTAAAAATCTTCTTTCATCATTTACAAATGTTTTGATCATTCAGTGTATGGCTCTGATAACAGAATTTTTTTAAAAAATCAGATACTAAAAAGAATGAATTAATTGGCCATACTGTTCTATAGTTAATAATGGGTTAAATAACTGAATCATATTCACAGGTAGCACAGGAAAGTACAATTTTTTTTTGAGATTTGGTTGCTCAAAAATCAACAAAAATTCATAATATATTTAAATTTCACTGGCTTACCTAACAGAAGAAATGAATTAGACCCCAAAAAGGTTTATGTGAGTAAAGGGAAATTGAGTTTGCATGGAATACCACTATTTCTCCTGGTAACTTTTTTTTTTAATCTGAATTCAAAGTAGAGAACTGATCACAATAGTTTTTTGAAATTACTTATGGGAATTCTTTTTTAGCCATATCCTCTTTAAGCCTTGGCTAATCATTATACTCAAGTGCCAGAGAATTAGGGGATTTAGAGTTAGGAGGGACCTTAGAGATCATTTGGTGTTAGTCTAACCTCACTAATAGATAAGGAAGCTGAGTTCCACAGAAGTTGAATGACTTGCCCAAGGTCACATTATTAACCTTTTTATATAATTTACATTACAGTATATTTTCTTTGTTTAGGTGTTCATTACTTTTCATTTCTGGCTTGCTTCTATTTAGGGTATCCTGGGCACTGAACCCTATTTCATTCAATTTTTATTATGGGTACATAAAACTCTGTGAATATGAGTGCTTTACAAATGATTTACTAGTCTACTTTCATTGCAGCAGAAATTCATTAAAATGGAAAGGAGTCAGGGTTATGAGTCTTTTTACTTACTCAGAAGAGGAACTATCCTCTCTTGCAACTGAATCATGTTTAAAAATTTTGTCCTTAAGTTGTGTTTATGGTAACATAGTATTCACCACATTTTCAGACCGTGCTTACTGAAAATCATTTGAGCCTGATCTGATGTTTGAGCACTTGATTTTAATTGTATTGTTCCCCTACTGTCTTATATATCTCAGGCTCTAATGAACTTTCTGAGCCTGGAGATAAAGGATCATTTGTTGTAGCCCAGGCCTTTGAGACCTTTTCTTAGCCCATTTGGGGTTTCCTTGGCAAAGATACTAGAATGGTTTGCTACGTCCTTCTCCAGATGAGGAAACTAAGGCAAACAGAGTTAAGCGACTTGCTCAGCTAGTCAGTGTCTGAGGCAGGATTTGAACTTAGGTCTTCCTGACTCCAGGTCTGGTACTCTATGTTTTGTGCCTCTTAGCTGTCTCTAAGAATCATTAGATAGATTGAGACCTAGAAGGACCTTTACAAGTCATTGAGTAGAGTTCTGTTATTTTACAAATGAGGAAACTGATATCAAGAAAGATTAAGTGACTTGCCCAAAGTTTCACAGATAGGAAGATTTCAAACCCAGTTCTTTTAACCCCAAATCCAGGAGTTTTTCTACTACATCACACTGCCTCCATAGTGGTTTCCATAATATCTACTGATTTAGATATTATCAGTGGAAATTTTATTTTCTTTCAGCACATTGGTCAATTAGCAATCATTTATTATAGTCATAAGTTTGTGCTTGTTTTTTTTCTTCTAAAGAATTTCAAAGTGCTTTTTCAGCTCCCTAATTTCCTATATAACTATGAGGCAGAGGTTGAAAACATCAGTTCACAGAGATGTGCTTAGAAGAATTGCCTAGAGTCACATTATTTCAATGTATTCAAAGGTACTCATTAAAAGCCTATTATTTTCCAAGCACTGGAGGTACCCCCAAAACAGGGAAGCAGCCTGTGTCCTCAAGGAGCTTACATTCTTTATACAGGACACATATGAAGTAGAAATAATGCAATTCCTGGAGGAAGGTATTAGCAGTTTTCTGCAGAAGATGGCCCTTGAGCTGAGTCTTCTAAGGCAGATGTTAGACTAAGAACTCAACCTCCAGAATAGTTGTCCATGGCTAAAGGTGGACTAAAGACACAGAGCTTTCAATCTCACTAATCACTAAAGAATGTACCCCACTTCTTTTTCCTACTTTTATTTGAATCCATAAATCAACCAATAAGCAGTCACTGAGAGTCTGCTACTATGAGAACCTATGCCAAGTGTGGAGAATGCAGGGATAGAAGGGAAACAGTCCTTGCCCTCAAGGATCTGGCATTCTATAAAGGAGACAAGTGCATATAGAAATACATTAGTATATTTTATATATCATGCAGTATAAGCTATGATATACTAATATATTACAGTAATATATGTCAATATATTGCATATAGTATGACATATACATTGTCATGTCATGAAATAAGCTGTGTGCTGTAACATGATCTATGATATATCATGTCATGTGTTATGTATGTGACAAGTAATCTATTATAATATATGTGCTACATTAATATATACTATCTCCTAACAACATAATATTATATAGAATATATTATAATCTAGAATATGATACATTGTATATCATCTATATATTATATTAATAATATGTAATAGGATATATAATATGTTTTATATATCATGTAATATAATAATATATTAATAGACAACATAATAAAATGTTCTTAAAATGAATATATGGTAAATTAGAGGGTAGGGCATTAGCAGCTGGGGAGACAAAAAAGACAGCAGGTAGAGCTGGAACAGATTTGAAGGAGCCACAGGATTCTAAGAGGTGCAGGCAAGAAAGAACAGCCATGCAAAGGATCGGAGGTGATAAATGGTGTGTCATGTGTAAGAAACAGCAAGAAACTCATCTTTTGGGGGACCATAGAGTATAGGGAGCAAAATAATGTATAAATAAGGTTGGAAAAGTAGATCGGGGCTAGGTCGTGATGGACTATAAAATCCTAACAAAGAAATTTATTTTCACTTTCTGTGTATGGTGCGAAAAAGCTGCTGCATTTGTAATTTTTGTTGACCTGACTGCCAAATAGCATGCTGTCACTAAGGTTGAACACACAGAAATTCTAGCATAACATATAAAACTCTTCAAATATAGAGTCAGACACAAATGAAGAAGTTAAGTTAAAGGCCATATAATTTTTCTAGTAAATTTAGAATAATCTAGGCATCTGGCTCAAAAAATTCAAGTGAAATAAGAAAGATCATTGATAAAAGAACTGTGAATTTTTTATGAATTATTTTTTTAAAACACATGTACATATACATAATGCATCTAGTTCTATATATTTTATACATATATATGCTACTATATAATTGTTAAAATATGTAACACTAATTTTAACAAATTAACAAAAAGCTGCTCTATCTGTACCACCTTTTGCACATATTTTTCTGTGTATATTTGAGAAATTTGATGATATTCCTTTTTTTTTCCTTCATGGAGAACACTGTGTATCCAACATGGATTGAATGTTTGTCATGCTAAATGAGTAATCGGAGTATCATGATTGAAGGTAGAAACTATTGACAAGGTCAGAGTCAGTTGTTATCCAGCAAAGGATAAAATCGATCATTGTACAATGGAAACAGAAAGTTTGAAACGCAACTTTTGTTTAAAGTTTAAGCAAATGGTCTTTTTATTAAAATCATAACAAATCCAATCTTTTCTGGTAGAAGTAATTTTGCAGGTAATTTAAAAGGAGAAGACAAGATAAAAATGAATTAAAGTCAGACAAAAAGATGAAAGAAATCTGTAAAAGAAGTGGTCCCCATGGTCCCAGGAGTTCCCTACCAAAGTTTCAAAAACTCCCCAGAGGGCCTACAGCTGGGTCTCAGATCAAACTACCCTCAGGACAAAGATAACTTTTCCCCCCCACCCTCATGTTTACTGCCCCAGGTTTGCTTCCTTATTTCCAAAAGTCCTGACAACAATGAGTTTCTACTCATATTGAGTGATCGACTTGGTTTCCTCATTCCTATCAGCAAGCCCAGATGACATGTAGAACCTAACAGAACCCTGTAGCACAAGTAATTGAGTAAATTGAGTAAACTCAATCTTGAGTTGGGACAGGGCATCCAAGGCATACCAGTTCTTCTGAATGGCAGACAATTCCTGCTTAGTCTCATCCATATTCCACAGACATATCAAAGGGTTATACTACAATTAGGAGTCTGGGCTGCCTGACCACATTAGTTATTCAATGATCTAAGGGGGAAAAGAGAAGTCTTCAACACGGTTCCTTTCCCTTAAACAGGTTTTGGTCAGGTACAATTTGGAGAGCCCTGGACATTAAGTGAACAACTATATATTCAAATAACAAGAGGAAACTCTAATAGTGGTTTATTTCCACACCCTAATGTGGCTGCTGCTGCTGCTCCCCAATCCTCATGTAGAATTAGAAAATAAGTCATTGTCGCAGGCACTGTTTTTGTTTTAGGTCCTGACTTAATTATTCCATTGTGACTTGTAGGTATTTATCTGGGTCTCTAAAATCTCCATTAAAACATCTGAATTCAGTGATGTCATTGCTAATTGGCTAATCTGATCATTTCATAGGCTTGCTTTTCTTCCCAAGGAGCTGATGAAAAAGTGAAATGAAGTGATGTGGTTAAATGGAACCAGCATGATGGTTTTCCTTACCAAAATATCATGCGGAAATGATACTTGGGAGCTGAGGAGAGTCAGTGAAAAAAACAGGCAGAGGAAACTGTAGCACTATCTGTCCATAGTGTTTGCCACCTTTTTATTTAGAATGATTCACAGTTTAAATTTTCTATAAGCTCTTCCATCACTCTTGTACTGTTAAAAAAAAAAAAAAAAGGTTCCTAATTAATGAAGTGCTCCCTCCCTCCGCCCACTCCCTGTTCTCACAGCTGGCTTACAAACTGTAGCTATTTCCCTACAAATCATCCCCAATGTAGTTATCTAAATCATGGCTTCTTCCAGCCTAAGCTACTATGATATGTAAATTTTATCTGAAGGGAACTAGAAACATGTGTAAAAGGTAGAAAAGATCCCCTCCACCTCCTCTTTTCACTTCTCTCCAGCTATAATTTCAGAATCTATGTCAGCCAATGGAAGAGATTCACTAAATTCAGGTCAATTGAGTTTTGCAACATTACCTATTAGGTTTATAACGATCTTCTATGTCTTCCAGATGTTTCCCTATTCAGCCCCAGGTGATGCCTCTTTTGGATGGTGAGATCCATTCAGATAACATGTGGGCATTGTGTTCCTCACTTTACATAACTATAACAATTACACAAAGTGTAAAATAATTTTCCTCTGACTTCACTGAGCCCTCATTCATAAAATCATAGAAGAGTAAATCTATAGCTGGAAGATCCCTAAGAGATCTAACCTAATACCCTCTTTTACATTTGAGGAAACTGAGACATAGGTTAAGGTCCATGGCTAAGGTCACATAGGTTACACAGGTATGGCAAGGTCAAGATTCAAACTCAGGTTCCATTCCCCAAACTCTCCCTTTGCATCCTGTCACCTCCAATCCAAGGCTATCTCTGGAGAACTTTAGGTGTTTTATTTTCAAACACTTAAAGTCACCCTTGAATACTATTCTCTATTCTGGATGAACTGTTCTTTCTTTACAACCCTATTATGGGAGTTTTTCTCCTTCTACTTCATATTCAGTATAGCACAACGGTCACTAATGAAACTCATTCTAAGTGAGCTGTTGACAGCAGGTCCAAATCTCACACCTATAAAAGCAGGCTTAACAGTACCTCTGTGATTTTACAGAGCTTGCAACTCATCCTAAGCTTTATGACATGGCACTACACACCCTGTCTCACATCAAAAGAAAAGTCACTGTTACTGATTTGAGTTCATGTAAATGTCCATCATTTGATGGTACTGATTTCTAATTCCTGGAGCATGCCAGGACAATGGCTAATGAAAAAACCCTTATATTTGACATGGAAAGGATCATTCTTTATGGTCGTATGAGTATGACATTCAGAATTTGTTCTTTCCCTCTTTCCCCGTACTGCCAACAAGGCCAAAAAAATGGCAGACCAACGAGGGTACTTCAGTTTTGATGAATTGGCCTCTATGCTTATGCTGAGTCAGGGTGTGACAATTACCTTGAATGACTTTTGATAAGGTTCTTTACAACCACCTAGATTAAACACTAATTTCACATAAGTCAATAATTGAAAGCAACTTCCAGGCAATTCTCCTAAACTGGATTTTACTGCCTGGAGCCAGCATGCTTTCACCCCTTTCAAGCTAGTGAATGGTTTACTCTTTTCTGCCAAAGTTGTCCTTAAATGATACAGATTCTTGAATGAGTCAGTGTTATGTACAAATTAGGTATAGTAATCTCTATTTATAAATAGAATTTACCATTTACTTAAATAGAACAAAGCATATTAATAACATCCATAAATCTTACCTAATTTTTTTTCAATGGAACAGATATCAGTGTTTTGTTTTATGGTAGTCATCAGATTAGGGCAGCTAGTTGGCACATTGGATAGAATGCCAGGTCTGGAGTCAGGAAGACCTAAATTAAAATCTGACCTCAGACACCAACTAGCTGAGTAACCTAAGCAAGTCACTTAACCCCTCCTCATCTATAAAATGAGCTGGAGAAGGAAATGGCAAACCAGTACAGTATCTTTGCCCAGAAAACACCATAAGGGGTCATAAAGAGTTGGGCATGACTGAAATGACTGAATGAAAATGAAATTATTGAGACAACAGCTCCACTTGGTTATTCTCTAAATGTAATATGCTAATATTAGGGGATATAATAACAAAGGTTGTGTGGCATAATAGGTACAGAGCTGGCCTTGGAAACAAGAAAACCTGGGTTCCAGTACTGACTGACTTTTATTTGGCTGTGTGACGCTCTGCAATTATTTCTTAATGTCCTAATCTACCTCTGTGAAGGTAGTTTGCTTAATCTAGGAGTCCATTATACCAAAGAAATCACAGGGTCAGTACCTAACCCCCAGAACAGAGTCCTGGTTCCTCAATGATAAAATGATAAGAATGGTAATTGTTATTAATTATATAATAACAATGACAAGTAACAATAAGAGCTGAGATTCACATAGTATCCTAAGTTTTGCAAAGTTCTTTAATATACTTTATTTCATTTGAGCCTCATAACAACTCCACGAGATTGGTTCTCTTATGGAATTCCTGGGGGAATATGTGATTTCGGCAGCATGGGAACTCCTGGTGTAAGAACACCCTCCACCAATGCAGATACAACCTGGGTGAATCCTGTAAAGTTCTGTAAGGCACACAGAGATAAACTTGCTCAGGACACCGCGTTTAAAACTATCAGGGCAGGATCTGAACCCAGGTTTTCTTGAACACAAGTCCAACATGCTATATGCTAACACCACACTGTACTGAGTTCTGCATAGGTATTATTATCTGCATTTTATAGATGAGGACACTGAGGATCAAAAAGGGAGGTCTTCTGGAATCTGTAGCTGACCACCTCTAGTCGAGCACTTCAAACTATTTGAAATGAAGTTAGAAATTCTTCTCTTCTTCCCACCACAGAATCTGAAACCCAGGTCTCTCTTGATTCTAAGTGCAATGCTTTTCACTGTGCCACCCCTAAAATGACTAGAGCTAAGGACTTCCACTTTTTCTGTATTTGTCTAAAATATTGAGAGAACAGCTCCAAAAAAGATATGCCTCCATTCCTACTGTCTCAATGTTGGGTCATGAGAAGCATTACAAGACATTTCTGTATCAGAGAAATATTATGGCCTAATCACGATCTGGAATGTAATAATACTATTAATTTATTAATTTATATTATGTTTACATATTATATTATAATTATATATTAATTAATTCTAATAATATAATTATATATAATATATACCAATTATATTGTGTTTGAAGGTTTGCAAAGTACTTTACGTATGTTATCTTATTTAATCCTCACAACAACCCTGTGAAGTAGGCGCTTTTATTATTCCCTTACAGATGAAAGAAAACAAACTGAGTCTGAAAAAGTTTAAGAGACTTGCTCAGGGTCACAAGGTTAACAAGCTGCCTTGGCAGGATCTGAACTCAGGTCTTCTTCCTTTCAAGTTCAGCACCCTACCCACTCAGTTACCTAGTTGAACTTGAAAGAAGAATACGTAAGTTCCTTTGATTTCCAGTTTTAGTTACTGTCATCCTTTAAGAGTTAGGAAAATTCACTAAAGTTTGGTCAAAGAGGTCTTGACACTATGGATGGGTCCTTGGACCAGTCAACTTCCATGTGACTCAGTTTCCTCATCTGTAAGAATAGAAATAATAACAGTACTTATCTTACACATTTGTTTGTGCGGATAAAATCAGAAGATGTTTGGAAATTCCTTTGGAAACCTTAAAAGTGCTATAAAAATGATAGCTATTATTAATGATAAGAGACTAGTCGGTAGGTAATTGATTTACATAGTGAGAATCAACTAAGTCATCTTTTTAAAAATATGTATTTATTTATTTTTAGTTGACAACATTCAGTTCCACAAGCTTCTGAATTCCAAATTTTCTCCTCCCCTCTCTCCTCCCTCCTCCCCTGCTATGGCGGCATGCAATCTGATTCTCCAAATACCTCCACATTAAACGTTAGTCAAGTTGTAAAGAAGTATTATAACCAATGGAATGAACAACGAGAAAGAAAGAACAAAACACAACAAAAAGAGAGAGAGCAAGTACTTTGCTTCCATCTGCATTCAGACTCCGTAAATCTTTCTCTGGATGTGAATAGCTTTTTCCATCATGCGTCCTTTGGAGTTGTCTTATAGATGAGCCCAGTCTATCAAAGTCAGTCATCACAGATACAATGTGTCTGTAATTGTGTACAATGTTCTCCTGGTTCTGCTCTCCTCACTCAGCATCAGTTTATATAAGTCTCTCCAAGTTATTATGAAGTCAGTCCGCTCCTCATTTCTTATAGCACAATAGTATTCCATTACATTCATACACCACAACTTGTTTAACCATTCCCCAATTGGTGGGCATCCCCTTGATTTCCAATTCTTTGCCACCATAAAAAGAGCTGCTATAAATATGTTTGTACATACAGGTCCTCCTTCCACTTCTATGACCTCTTTGGGATACAGTCCTAGAAGTGATACGCACATTTCTATAGCCCTTTGGACATAGTGCCAAACTGTTCTCCAGAATGGTTGGATCAGTTCGTAATTCCACTAATGCATTAGTGTTCCAATTTTTCCACCTCTTCCCTAGCATTTATCATTTTCCTGTTTTGTCATGTTAATCCATCTGGGAGGTGAGCTGTGGTACCTCAGAGTTGTTTTGATATGCAGTTCTCTAACCAATAGTGATTTTAGAGCATTATTCAAAAGCTTATAGATATCATACTGCCTGTTCATATCCTTTGACTACTTATCAATTGGGGAATGACTTGTATTCTTATAGATGTGACTCAGTTCTCTGTATATTTTAGAAATGAGGCCTTTATCAGAGACACTGGTTGTAAAAATTCTTTCCCAATTTTCTGCTTCCCTCCTAATCTTGGTCACATTGGCTTTGTTTGTACAAAATCTTTTCAATTTACTGTAATCAAAATTATCCATTTTGCATTTTGTAATGCTCTCTATCTCTTGTTTTGTCATAAATTCTTTCCTTCTCCATAAATCTGACGGGTAAACTATTCCTTGCTCTCCCAGATTGCTTACAGAATCAGCCTTTATATCTAGATCATGAACCCATTTAGACTTTACTTTGCTGTATGGTATAAAATATTGGTCTATGCCCAGTTTCTGCCATACTATTTTCTAGTTTTCTCAGCAGTTTTTGTCAAATACTGAGTTCTTATCCCAGAAGCTGGAGTCTTTGGGTTTATCAAACAGCAGATTACTATAGTCGTTGGCTACCGTATCTTGTGTATCTAATCTATTTCACTGATCCACTACATTATTCCTCAACCAATACCAAGTAGTTTGATGACTGCTGCTTTATAATACAGTTTAAAATCTGGTATGGATAGGCCACTTTCCCTAGCATTTCTTTTCAATAATTCCCTTAATATTATGGATCTTTTGTTCTTTCAGATGAATTTTGTTATGATTTTATATATATATTTTTTTTATCAGAATGACTGGTTATGGCACTAAACAGGTAAACTAGTTTAGGTAAAATTGTCATTTTTATTATATTTGCTTGACCTAACCATAAGCAACTAATGTTTTTCCAGTTATTTAAATCAAACTTTATTTGTATGAAAAGTGTTTTGTAATTGTGTTCATATAGTTCCTGGGTTTGTTTTGACAGGTAGATTCCCAAATATTTTATAATGCCTACAGTAACTTTAAATGGAATTTCTCTTTCTATTTCTAGCTGTTGGACTTCTTTAGAAATATATAAGAATTCTGAGGATTTGTATGGGTTTATTGTATATCCTGCAATTTTGCTAAGTTTATTTATTATCTCAAGTAGTTTTTTACTTGATTCTCTAGGATTTTCTAAGTATATCATCATATCATCTGCAAAGAGTGATAACTTAGTTGCTGCTTTGCATAATCTGATTCCTTTGATTTCTTTTTCTTCTCTTTTCCCTACAGCTAACATTTCTAGTACCAAATTGAATAACGGGTGGCAGTGGACATCGTTATTTCACCCCTAATCTTACTGGAAATGCTTCTAGCTTATCCCCATTATATATAATCTGCTGATGGTTTTAGATAGATGGTATTTATTATTTTAAGGAAGATTCTATTTATCCCCATTCTTTCCAGTGTTTTTAATAGGAATGAGTGTTGTATTTTGTCAAAGCTTTTTCTGCATTTATTGAGATAATCATATGGTTTCTACTAGTTTTGTTGTTGATATGATCATTTATACTGATAGTTTTCCTAATACTGAACCATCCTTGCATCCCTGGAATAAATCCTACCTGATAAAAGTGTATTATTCCCATGATAATTTGCTGTAATCTTTTTGGTGACATTTTATTTAAAATTTTTTATCTATATTCATGAGATAAATTAGTATATAATTTTTTCCCTCTGTTTTGGCTCTTATCAACTTAGGTATCAATACCATAACTGAATCATAAAAATAATTTGGTAGGACTCCTTCTCCAATTTTCCCAAATAGTCTATAAATTATTGGAATTAATTGTTCTTTAAATGTTTGATTGAATTCACTTGTAAATCCATCTAGCCCTGGAGATTTTTTCCTAGGGAGTTCATTAATGGTTTATTCAATTTCTTTTTCTGAGATGGGGTTATTTAGGTATTTCACCTCCTCTTCAGTTATTCTGGGCAACTTATATTTTTGGAAATATGCATCCATTTCACTAAGATTGTCAAACTTATGGACATACAACTGGGAAAATAATTCCTAATTATTGCTTAAATTCCCTCTTTATTGGAGGTAAATTCACCCTTCTCATTTTTGATACTGGTAATTTGGCTTTCTTCTTTCTTTTTTTTAAATCAAATTGACTAAAGGTTTATTAATTTTATTGTTTTTTTCATAAAACCAGCTCTTAGTTTTATTTATTAGTTCAATAGTTTTCTTAATTTCAATTTTATTAACCTCCCCTTTGGTTTTCAGTATTAATAATTTGGTATTTAGTTGGGGATTTTCAATTTGTTCTCTTTCTGGCTTTTTTCAGTTGCATGCCCAATTCACTGATCTCTTTTTTCTCTATTTTATTCATGTAAGCATTCAGAGATATAAACCTTCCCCTAAGAACTGCTTTTGCTGCATCCCATAAGTTTTGGTATGTTGTCTCATTATTGTCACTCTCTTGAATGAAATCACTGATTAGTTCTACGATTTGTTGCTTGACCCACTCCTTCCTTAGGATTAGATTATTTACTTTTCCAATTAGTTTTTATTCTATCTTTCCATGGCCCTTTATTACATATAATTTTTATTGCATCATGATCTGAAAAAGATGCATTTAATATTTCTGCCTTTCTGCATTGGATTGTGAGGTTTTTATGCCCTAGTACATGGTTAATCTTTGTGTATGTGCCATATATCGCTGAGAAGGTATATTCCTCTTTATCCCCATTCAATTTTCACCAGAGGTCTGTCATATCTCTCTTCCCTAAAATTCTCTTTACCTCCTTAACTTCTTTCTTGTTTATTTTGAGGTTAGATTTATCAAGTTCAGATGGGGAGGTTGAGATTCCCCCACTAGTACAGTTTTGCTATCTATTTCTTCCTCTAACTCCCTTTTTTTCCTCTAAGAATTTGGAAGCTATCCCACTTGGTGCATAAATGTTCAGTGATGATATTGCTTCATTGTCATTGAGATTAGGATTGCTACCCCTGCTTTTCTTTACTTTGTCTGGAGCAGAATGTATCCTACTCCAGTCTTTTCCCTTTACCCTGTGTGTATCCCCCTGTTTCAAATATGTTTCTTGTAAACATGTTGTCAGATTATGGTTTTTAATTCATTCTGCTATGTGCCTCTGTTTTATGGAAGAGTTCATCCCATTCATACTCCCAGTTATGATTACTATCTGTGTCTTTCTCTCCATCCTATTCCCTCCTCTGTTTATGCTTTTATTTCTTCCTCCTCCCTTCCCCCGTGAGTTTTCCTTTTGAGGACCACCTCCCTCAATATTCCCTCCCTATCGGCCCCCCTCCCTTTTCCTACCATTTCCCCTTCCTACTTCTTCCCTCCCTTCTAACTCTCCCTTCTTTCCCCTTTCCCCTCCTACTGCCTGTAGGGCATGTTAGATTTTTATACTTAAAAAAATATGTTATTCCCTCCTTGAACCAAATCTGATGAGAGCAAATCTCACACAATGCTCCTCTCCCTCTCTTCTTTCCCTCTACTATAAGTTTGTGTGTCTCTTCAGGTTAGATTCCTATACTTAACTAAGTATGCTCCTTGAACCAAAACCAATGAGAGTAACTAATTAATTATTGTATAGTACTCAGCTCTTCTTTCACAACTGTCAAGAGTTGAATTTCTAAGTAAAGATTTTCATGCAAAAAAAAATTCTGACATTGCGGAAGGAAGGCAGTGGAAGACAACAGTGAATAAGATGCCTTTTTTTTTGTTTTTTGTTTTTGCCTTTTTGGAGGGCAATTGGGGTTAAGTAACTTGCCCAAGGTCACACGGCTAGTTTGTGTGTGTGTGTGTATGTGTGTGTGTGTGTGTGTGTGTGTGTGTTAAGTGTCTCAGGCCAGATCCGAACTTAGGTTCTCCTGACTCTGGGGCCAGTGCTTTACTCGCTGCGATAAGATGCCTTTCTAATTAAAGATTTGGAATTGCAGAAACTCAGAAATGGATGAGACTTCAGAAAATCATGTGATTGAACCCCTACTTGAAAAGGATTTCCTGTACAACCTCCCATCAAACCACAATGGATTATTTGCTATAAGGAAGAAACTGGGACCTAGCTACCATCTTTCCTGTTATCATATCAACTATCCACAAATAGAACTATAGTCCTTCCTTCCTTTTAGCATTAATTTTTCTCACCTAGTAGATCCCTGATTATAGCAAGCACTTAATAAGTGTTTGTTGGACTGAATCAAATCATTCAGAAGTGATCAATGCCCTTTTCTCAGAAACACATAATGGCTAAATTGAATGGAGTCTTCTATTCACAGCATTCTAGGGTTCCCACCAATTACCTTTCCCAGCAGCACTTAAATGCATGAATCTCTCAGCCCAGCTCAGGTCACACTCCTCTGTTCCTGTCAGACAAACCTGTTTATTATAAAATCCCACAACTGATCAAGCCTGAGTTTGAACTTATGCTATTCTTTATATGCATGTATGTTTCATATGACTACCATCCACATAACTTTCCTCCTTTGGAATATGGTTTATGATTCACCTCTTTTAAGAAAACTTCCCCCTGGCATAGCGGTGTATACTTGTTACTAGAGAGGATGAGGGTGATGGATTGCTTGAGTTTGGTTGTTCTGAACTGCAGTAAAACAAAAGTCTATCAGTGTTTATAAATAAGTCTGACACCAACATAGTGAGACCCCCAGAAGTGCAGGTGGGAGGCGACTGGATTGCCGGAGGAAGCCAAAACTTTTATGCTAATCAGCAGTAAGATCAAATTCCTGAGTGGATGCTGATCTGGGCAAGAAAAGGATATTTACTGTCAAAACAAAAATAAACAAAAACTTTTCCTTCACTAATTTTGTCTAGTTATATATTCCCTATTACTTCAGAAAACCCATTACCACCCTTGTCTGTCTCTCTCTGTTCAGCCATAATTGAGAACAATTTTTTAATCATAACTTATGTAGTCATAATGCTTTATATTTTTTTCCAGGTGCTTTTACATCTATCATCTCATTGAAGTCACAATAACCCTTAGATTACTTTGCTATGACCTACATAAATGCTTCATGAGTCACCTCAGCAAGAGCAAGAGAAAAGTGACAGATAGACTGTGTGCTCCATCAGTGCCTGTGTTTGGTAATATCAGGAAAACCAGAGGAAACCTTCCCAACACTCTGGTCAGAGCATGTGTGATACATCTAAAATAGGACATGAAGGAGAAACCTGTCATGGGCTTGGAAGGCTTGAAGAAGTTGGGAAGAGGCAGACTGCTGGAGGAAACATATCTAAGAGATCACAGGTCTATAAATCCTGCGGTGTATAAATGTATTTTTCAATAGGCAAATAACTGTTGTTTGCTGAATTAACATCATCGTTTCTGTCAGAATTTCCTTTGCCTAAAAGTATGCGAGCTCTTATGTGGTGCAGACTATATTCCTTTTTATGTCTCAGTGCTAAAGTAGTGTTAATGAGGAACTGACTGGCATATAGACTGGGTACATTTGGTCTATAAGGATTCATTCAATATCTTCCACTGAGAATAGCCAAAGTGTCATCCTTTAGGAGTATAATTACAACATAATACAGTACATGGGAAACTGTATTCGACCTAAAGGCCCTTTCCTTGGTGGAAACAGCATTGGCTTTGGAGCCAAAGGAATTTGGTTGAAATTTTGTCTCTAATGCTTACTATCTGTATGTACTGGGTAAGTCATTTAATCTCTATAGACTTCCATTTTGTTACTTGTAATAATAATAATAATAATAATTAAGTAATATTTATATATGAAAGGCAATGCGACAGAGTAAATAAAATATCAGACTTGGAATCAGGTAGATATGGGTGCAAATTCTGCCTCAGACACTTACTAGATGTAAGATCCTGTATCACTTAACTGCTTTGTGTCACAGATATACAATGAAAGGAATGGATTAAATATTAGATTCTTTCCATTTCTAAATCTAGCATCCTATCATATAGTGGTATGTATTTATATGATTTCATCTGGCCCCCAAAACAACACTACAAGGTTGTTATTCAGTTGTTTCAGTCACATCTGACTCTTCTTGATCCTATTTGGGGTATTCTTAGCAGAGATACTGAAGTGGTTTGCCATTTCCTCCTAAGGGTCATTTTACAGATGAGGAAACCAAGGCAAACAGTATTAAGTGACTTGTTCTGGGTTACACAATTGATAAATGTCTGAGGCAGTGTCTTATATTCTATAGGGTAGATGCTATTTATTATTGTCACCATTTTACAGATGAAGAAGCTAAGAATCAAAGAAGTCCTTGCCCTGGGTCACACAGCTATTAAGTGTCAGAGGAAGGATTCAAGATCAGGTCTTCTTATTTCAAGTCCAGAGCTCTAACCCCTATGCTGTATTGATTCTCTGTAAAAAGAGGAGGTTGGATTAGATGATTTGGGAGATCCCTTCTATTTCTAGATTTATGGTACTGATACAATGATTCTATGAATCCCTCCTCAGACATTTACTACTTATGTGAACATGAGTAAATAATTTAACATTTTGAAAATCTTAAAGTTCTATGTGGGGAACAATTAGGTGGTGCAGTGTATAGAGTGCTGGTCCTGGAGTCAGGAAGACTCATCTTCCTGAGCTCAAATCTGGTGTCCAACACTTACTAGCTAAGTAGCCCTGGGCAAGTCACTTAACCCTGTTGCCCTCAGTTCCTCATGTGTAAAATGAACCAAGGAAAGAAATGGCGAATCAGTCCTTAATCTTTGCCAAGAAAACCGCAAATGGTCACAAAGAGTTAAACACCACTGAAATGACTGAACAACAAATTTCTATATTAATTTATATTATTTTGAAAGAATGCCATCAGGTACTTTTCAGTGCTAATTAAAAGGGAATCCCTGATAAGATGAATTAGCCAGATAGAAAACTAAAGAAAACTAAGGTCAGCCATCTAGTGACAAAATTAGTACTCAATTTGTCTTTCCAGCTTTATTTCCCATTACTTCATCTACTCTGAGATCCACTAAAACTAGAGATGTGCCATTTTTTAAAACAAACTCCATGTTTTCCTGCTTCCTTTTTTCTTATAATGTTTCCACTGCCTGGTATAGACTCTCCCACTCCTTCTCCTTTTCCTGTCTCTACTTAACTGAAATTCTCTCCACCCTTCAAGGTCCCAATGTGCCATCCACAATGCTTTCTGACTTCTTTTGCAAGGTAGGCGCCATCCTCAGCTCTCCTTCTTCTAACCCTTCCTACCCAATTTGTTGCCAAATGTAGCTGATTCTATCTTCACAGTATCTCTTGTATCTATTTCCTTCTCTTCTCTGATATCACCTGGGCTCTTAGGACAGTACCTGGCACATAGTAGGTGCTTACAAAAATCCTTATTGATTTGACTTGATTTGATGAAGACTTATATTCTCACACCTGGATGGCTGAAATAGCTTTCTGGTTGGTCTCCTTGCCTCAAGCTTCCCCTCAATTCAGTCCACATCCAATTAGCTACCAAAGTGATTTCCCACAGGTCTGACCATGTCATTTTCCCCTCAATCCCCCCTCCCCAATAAATAAACTTGAGTGGCTCCTTATTACCTTCAGGATCAAATATGAAAATCCTCTATTTGGCTTTTAAAGCCCTTCATAACCTGCCCCCTTCCTATTTTTCCCATCTTCTTACATTGTATCCCTATCCCCATACTCTTATGATCGAGTGACACTATTCCTTGAACAAGATAATCCAGCTCCTAACTGTTCATTTTCTCTGGCTTCCCCCCAGTCCAGGAATGTTCTTCATCCTCATCACCATTCCTTGGCTTGCATGGCTTCCTTCAAGTTTCAGATAATATTACCTTCTGCAAAAGTATTTCCCACTCCCCCTTCATGTGTGTGCCTTCCCTCAGAGATTACCTCCAATTTGAAATATATACATACACACACACACACACACACACACACACACACACACACACACACATATATATATATGTCTTGTTTGAATTCGTAGACTCTCCCATTAAAACCACACTTCCTTGCAGGCACAATTCTTTTTTCTTTTTCTTTGCGCCTCCACTACTTAATTTGGTGCTAGCAATATAGTAAGTGCTTAATAACCACTAATTTTTATATGGATCTTAAAGGTTTACAAAGCACTTTATAAATATGATCTCATTTTATCCTCACAACAACCACAGGAGGTAGATACAATTATTATGCTCTTTCTTAGAGATGAGGAAACTGAGGCAGATGAGGTTAAATGACTTGCCCAAGATCAGACTGCTAGCAAGTGTCCAGGGCTATATTTAAACTTAGCTCATTCTAATTCCACATCCAGCACTATTATCTACTCGTCCACCTCAATAAATTTTTGTTGACTGACCCTGCTCTCTCTGTGAACTCTCAGTATAAGTTTGGTTCAAAATTTTACCTTGTAATAGAATTATCAAGAGGCATGTTTTATTTCTCCTACCAGACTATAAGTTCCTTGAGGACAAGAATATTGCTTTAAAATGAGCTTTGAAAAGAGTTGGGGATTCCATGAATTGGAGATGAATTTTGCTGCTCATTCTAGATAGTTTGAGACCTGTGAAAATGGAGGGAGATGGGAAATGGAATGCTATGTATAGAACAGAGCAAAAAGGAAAGTTTGGCTGGGAAGTGGGTGGAGGGGAGTACATGAAAGAATGCAATATGTGATATGTCTGGAAAGGCAGGCTGGAGACAGATAATGGAGAGCTTTAAAAAGCAAAGGAATTTGTAGCAATGGAAAGCCAATGGAGCTGCTTGAACACAGGTGTGGCACGTGGCAACTATATAAAGAAGGGATTGGAGAGGGAGAGCATGGAAGCAAAAAGACCAATTAGGAGACTATTGCAAGAGTCCAGGAAAGGTGAGCCAAAAACCTGAACTAAGGTAGTGGTTGTGTGAATGGAGGGAAGAAGACTAAGTAAACATATTTTGTGGAAGCAGAATCAACAGGACTTGGGAAGTGATTAGGTGTGAAACATAAAGGGGACAGAAGCTGAGTGAGGCTGGAAACCCATGCAATTGGAAGGTTGACAGTGCCTTCAACAGAAATGAGTAAGTAATAAAGAAGGTAAGGTTATGGAGGAAAAGATAATGAGTTCTTTTTTAGACATATTTAGTTTGAGATACTTATGGTATATACAGAGATTTATGATAAATAGTTGATATGTGGGTTTGAAACTCAGGAAAAAGAGCAGATTTCATTTACAGCTTTCAGAGTCTTATGTAAAGAGGTAAGCGTTGAGACCATGGGAAGTAAAGGGACCACCAAGAGACTACAGAGAGAAGAGATGGCCCACAACAGAGCTCCAGAATACACCTAGGCACACAAGGAAATTTACTCTACTAATCACATATTAGTATTAGTAGGCAGGGTGGCCTACCAGATAGAGAGCTGGCCTTGGAATCTGGATAACTTTGATTCAAGTCCTCCCTGTGACTGTGGGATCCTGTGTAAGCTACATAACTTTACTCCAGGCAACTTTCTTAAGACTGAAAGTTGCAGAGCCTATGATGATCTGCACAGGAGGCCTTCCCTCATTGAGATTCTCTATCTCAAAGAAATCACAGGTTCCCGCCCTTCTGAAAAAGAATGCTGCTATTATTTACATCATTGACAGGAGTGATGATATTTTTATTATTCAGGCTGTCTATCAATCAGTTAATAACATTCATTGAGGGCTGGAGACTTACAGAGAGCACAGAAGGCATAGTTATTGCCACAGAAGAGTTAAAAAGTTTATGGGAGATAGAAGACAAGTAAAGGTGCTAATAATGATGATGACAATGATGACTGACAATGACAATGATGGTGAAAATAACAGGCAGTGTGGTGTACTAGAAATAGCTATAGACTTGAAATCACAAAATCTGTTTCTTAGACCCAGCTCTGCCATTTTTAGCTGTGAGACAGTAACAATCCTCTGTGATTCAGTTTCCTTAGGAATAAAATGGAGATCATAATACCAACTCTGCTTCATTCACAGGGCTCTAAATATTAAATATTAGATAATATAGATGAAGGGTTATATAACTATGAGTTATGGTTATATGAATGATGCATCTTATTTGGACAGCTCCTTTAGCTTTTTGCAAGTATTTTCATGCATAAACATATATACATATACATATATAATTATTGGTGTGTATATACACATACATGTATGTATATAAACACATGCATACACATACATTTATGCATATAAACATAAACCTTTATATATGTATATCTATGAATATATATATGTATTTGCGTGTGTTTATGTGTGTATCATCCTCAAAACACAGAAGACAAGTTGGACAGGCACATGCCTCTCTTTACAACTAAACAAAGAGAGGCACAGAGAAGTTACTGAATTTAGCCAAGGTAAATAAGTAATTTAATGACCCAGCTGAAATTAGAAACTAAGGCTTCCTTTCGATCTAGTGATTTTTTTCCCCCCAAAGTTTGACCACTGACTCTAAAAACTAGTGAGCTACCTTCTTATTTCTCCAATAAAATGGCTAGGAAAAATAGGGAGAATCATCTCCATCTCTTCTCAGTAGGATTAAAGAGGTGGCTCTTTAAGAATTATTGTGTTATGGGGCGGCCAGGTAGCACAGCGAGTAAGAGCACTGGCTCCGGTGTAGGGACGACCTGGGGATTGAATCTGGGCTCAGACACTTAGCATCCACCCAGAAACACCTGACCGTGTAACCTTGAGCAAGTTACTTAACCCCGATTGCTTTAAAAAAAAAAAAGAATTATTGCGTCATATAGAGAACAGAAACAGACCACTTGGATTTACTTTTAGAAAGTTAGAAAGTTAGTTAGTTAGAAAGGGTCCTACCTGATATTCTATGAGCGCTCATATATTTTAAAGAAAAAATACTAGGCAAATATCATATGAATTTTCATAATTATCACTGCCCACAAAAATGAGCCACATTAGGCAGTTCTATCACCACATCTCATTCTTATTTATTGTTTAAATCTACATTTTAATTAGAAACACAAAATGACAGCTCTGGAAGAGGTCTTAGAGATCATCTAATGCAACTGATTAATTTTATAGACATGTATCTAAAATGCAGAAGCTTTAAAATCCAGAAAGATTGTAAGACATGTCCAAGCTTACATAGGTGGTTAGTGGTAGGTTCAGGATCAGTACCTAGGGCCTTCTGACACCTAGTAATGATCTTTGCAGACCCCACCTGATTAAGAGCAATCCTACCCTCTCTTTGGTTATCCTTGTTTACCCCCAGTGTAACCAAAACCTTCCACATTTCTGCTGTGCTTAACTTTTTTCACCAGCTTATCTTGAGTTTTACTGTTTTGGGCACTATCCTCCATCATAAACTCTAACATAAAGTGGTCCCTTTCACTCATGATTTCTATCATTTCCATATTGGCAAGTATCAAAACTAGAATATAATTCCCCATTTTGATTCTCCCATTTTTTGAACGAGGTAATTACCATTAAAGCAAATCAAAGAACTACTAGCTGTTCTGCTTTAGAGAGGAGAGCCCTAGCACATAATAATTGAAGTTTCCCATCACTGCGTAGCAGCAAGCACCCCAGCATCCCCAGGGTGGCTGCCAACACAGGTTCTTAGATCTGCTTTTCTAAAGGAAAGCAACTCAAAATGGGTTAACAATCTTGCTTTAACTAATCAAACATATCATTTACCTAGTTCAGGGGAAAAGGTCAGCACCTGGAACTTCAGAGTATACAGACAGGTTACAAGCAGAAGTTACAAGACAGAGAAACATTTCAAGCAGACAGTCCTCCAACTGTCCAACCATTACATCCATACCTAGTCAGTTACCAGAGAGGGAAGCATCAACATCTGGGTTTTTCAAAGCTGGGGGCTCTCAATGGCTGCCCAGAATCTCATCTGGTCAAATCACACAACACTTCTCAAAGTGAGCCCCAAAGCAAAGCCTCACATCAGGGATTATATAGCCTTCTCCTGGCTCAGAGAATTTAACAACCCTCTTGACCCACTGCCAAATCAAAAAGTATCTCCTGAAAAACAAGTCTCCCTCCACGGGCTCCAGGTGCACTTAAAGCTATCAAAGGGCCTAGAGGCAGGAAAGATCTTAAAAATTTATTTCCTATAAAACACTGTTATTCTATAACTTTGCATCAGACTTGTGATTTGTTTGTGACTTGTATTCATCTGTTTCTTCTTTCTTTCAAGGTTGTCTATAATATATATTCCATTGACAATATCATTATAATTTTTGCTTCCATTGATCTTTAGCCATATATTCTCCACCACTTTTCCCCATCCTAGTTCTTAGATTACCTCATACAAGTATATCTCTTTCATATACAATATTACCCCACCTCTCCTCCCTTCCACACACAATGTGTTGATATTGTTTTCTTCTGAATAAGGCATTCAATTTTAATCCAGTTTGAATGAGGTATTCCTTTTCTAGGAGGGAAATCAACCTACACTTCACAAACAAAAGTTCAAATTCTGCAACTTAAAGCAGTTATAATACAGACAAATCTTAAGTAAAGTCTCCAAAGAAAAGTGTACATTTACAATTTTAACTCTAATAATTAAGAATGATGTAAACAGGGGCGGCTAGGTGGCACAGTGAATAGAGCACCGGCCCTGGAGTCAAGAGGACCTGAGTTCAAATGCGACCTCAGACACTTGATACATTTACTAGCCCTGTGATTTTGGGTAAGTCACTTAACCCCAACCACCCTCCAAAAAAATAAAGCAAAAAAAAAGAGTCTTACATGGGGCAGCTAGGCAAGTCACTTAACCCCAACTGCCCTCCAAAAATAATAATAATAAAAAAAGAGTGACGTAAACTAAAATGAGAAGTAAAAAGGCAGCCTGCTTCAGAGTGAACAGCAGGCTGCCCTTAGAGTCAAGAAGATATGAGTTCAAGTGTTTCTTTTAATACATCCTGGATGTGTGAGGTTGGAAAAGGCATTCAACATCGAAGTTCCCCCTAAGATGAAAGTTAGAGAGAAGGTGTTGACCTAAAATAGAAGAGGAAATTTTATCAAGAATCCCCTACCCCAATAAAATCTCAATCTGGTTAGTCATCAAAGAAGCAGCACCACCAGCATAAAAAAATTAGAAGGGAAGATGAGTTAATAGGTTAAATTAACAAATTGAGATTTCTTTCCTAGTAAAGACTACAAAAATTTTCAGAGATTTCTAAATCTATTATCATTGACCTTGTGATGTCAAAGTTTAGTTTTGCATAGAGTTTACAAGGAAAATTGATGTCATTTTTATGAAAACTACAGATTATGTTTAAACTCAAGCTTTTCAGTCCACACAGGATCACATATTTAAAGCTTAAAGGAGCCTTAGAAGACAAAAAGCCCAATTCCTTTATTTTGCAAGGGAGGAAATTGTGGTCCAAATACATTAATGACTTGCCAGAAATCATACAGGTAGTGTCTGAGGCAGCATTTGAATCTAGTACTCAGAACTGAAAATTCAGTACTCTATCAACTTCTCAATGTATTTATAAGTAGGAAATATATTTTTCCAGAAGACAAAACAACTCAAAATAAAGATGTATCATTGATTTTCCCCCCTCAGAAATAAACTCTAAAGTCTTAGGAAGGTGTGAATTCTGATCTTTCAAATAGTAAGCTGAGCTGAATTTTGTAAAAGTACTTTGAATATCAACACCAGGCATTATTCAAACTTAACAAAGAAACCCATTTGGGCTTTTAAATCATTCTCTTCTCATAGGATCATTGAACTATAAGGCTCACCCCCAAACTCCCCTCATTTTAGAAATGAGAAACGTGACCCAAGAACATTCAACACCTTGCCCAAGGTCACATAGATAGTAAACATCAGAGGTAGGATTTGAACTTAGATGTTCAACTCCAGAGCTAATGTTCTTTCTACATCACCACTGCATTTCTTTGGACAAATGAGTTCCATAATAGACACAGTTTTCAACATGTCACCTATATATACTTCAGTTCTCTCACATTTTCAAAGGACATGTAAGTTCCAGTACATGACATCATTTATGACAAAGGTATCCAGATGTCAAGTCCAAATGCTTGCCTTTGTAAATTTTTTTTAAGTTTTACAAAACACTTTCTTCAAAAATCTCTAAATAAGGAAGAAAGGAGACAAGCATTTATTAAGCACCTATTATGCTATTCTAATGCTTTACAAATATTATCTATCCAATCTTTACAATAACGCTGAGATACAGCAGCTAGGTGGCGCAGTGAATAGAACACCCAGCCTGGAGTCAAGAAGACTCATCTTCCTGAGTTGTGTTGATCCTTGGCAAATTACTTAACCCTGTTTGCCTCAGTTTCCTCATCTTTAAAATGAGCTAGACAAGGACATAGCAAACCACTCCAGTATCTTTATCAAGAAAATGCCAAATGGGGTCACCAAGAGTTGGACATGACTGATACAACTGATACAACTGAACAACTTATGTTGATCTAAATGCTTTGCCAATATTATTTCATTCAATTCCACAACAACCCTGAGATGTAGATGCTGGCATTATCCCCATTTTGTACCTAGAGAAACTGGGGAAATCAGAGGCTAAATAGTAAGTTTCTGAGGCTGGATTTGAACTCCGGTTTTCCCAATCATGTGACCAGCACTCTAGCTACTTCAAGGCAATTCTAGTATTTTTATCCCTATTTACAGGTGAGGAAACTGAGACTAAGAGAAATCAAATGACTTGTCCAACTCTTCACTCTAGTAGAGGAAGATTTGGGATATGAATCTGGTATTTTGCCCCTAAATCCACTTAAGAGAAAAATGAGACTAAGTATGTAGTAGTGATTTATTGTTATTGTTCATCCTTGGTTCTAGAAGAGGCCCAATGACAACATGAGAGTGAGTAGCGAATTGTATGAGTCTAAAGAGTCATGCTACCCTCCTAGCACCAAGCTACCCTCAATAGCCAAACTTACAGACAGTTTAAAATATTGGAGAATTGGATCGTATCTCATTCAATGCTAGAAATAACAGCTTGTTTGGTCATCATGGGAGCCTAAACATAGACTCTAAATGACTGGGTGAATGATTTGAGTGGGTATCAGATATATCCCACAGTACTAGGGTAGTCCTGCTGAAAACCATCCAGAAAGTTCTGAAACATCCTGTATTCTTCTAGGGCATATGCATGACTTGATGGGCTTAGCTCAACGCAGAGCTGTAGCAGAAGTGGACTGTTAGGCAGGACTAGGAGAAACACCTGAGAGATGTGCTTCTCTGACTTTAGAACTTCATTACTTGGAGCTCAAGACCTCTCCCAACCCCCTAACAAGTCCAAACTCGGCTGCCAAGAATTCCTTTGAGATAGCTGAAAGGTCCCTGGCGCCAATTTTCTTTTAAGATTCAAGGGAGGAGAGTGGGAACGATGGCAATGAAAAGAGTTAGGGATTTGAGGCAAGTCAGGTACAGGAAATTGTTGGGACAACAAATATATAACTTAAGAAAGAAAAAAAATGAAAGCTATGGTGACTGCTAATATTAGGAAAGTATTTAACAAGCAAGAAGCATCTCCATGTAGTTGGGTTCACGGAAATTAGGATGACCTGGTCGGAAACCCTCCTTCTGACATACTACCTTGGTGACCCTGGGCATGTTACTTAATCTCTTCTAGCCTTAGGGAACAGCATATTAAAGATGAGTTGCTGATTTGTATAAGTGAAGGAAGTTTCCACACTGGGACATCCTTTCTCAGATGAAATCACTACTAATACTAGTATTGCATATTTTAATAAAGAAGTTATATAACAAAAGAGAAAATATCATAAAAGTGAAATACAAGAGGGAAAAAATATCAGGCAAGTCCAAGATGCTAGGTCACAGAGCAAACTGGCTTGAAGATGGTTGAGATAAATAGAGAACTGAAAAAGCCCTCAGAAAATATAAGAAAAGACATCAAGATGGAAATATAAACAGGAAGTAATGGATACACTGAACTGGGGAGAATCCAAGCCTGCAAAGGCACAGGGACAAATAAGAAATGGCAGGTGTATAAAAACTATTCTTCCTTAACCCTACATACACACACACACAATTTGTAATAATGTGTATATTTGTTTGGCAAGTGGGGGAAGTATTTAGTCCCTCATGTGGTATTTTCCAAAGAATTTAAAAGTAGTCAATCAGTAACAATACTACCACACAACCACTGTTATCAAATGATATGTCTCTCTATGTCACCATTAGTGGGCTCTCTTAAAACTCTTAGTTTACTCTTATCTCAGTAGAAAACAATGATAGATTCATGTATCTAGAACTAGAAAGGAGCTCAGAGGCCTTCTAGTCTAACCTTCTCACTTTACAAATAAGGAAACTGAGGCCAAGAGAAGTTAACTCACCTAAGTGCCTAACGTCACACAGGTAATCAAGGTCAGAGTCAAGATTTGAGTCCAAGGTTCTGGGTATAACACTGTAATAATGTTTCATTTGTATAGTACTCAAAGATTTACTTATCTTAGGATCAAAGTTGTTAAGAGACCTTGCAGTCCATGGAATCAACCCCCCCTCATTTTTCTGATGCGGAAACTGAGGCCCCAGGAGGTTAAGTGACCTGTAGAGGGTCACACAACTGATTACTATCTGACATGAGATTTGACGAGGTCTTCCTGAATCCAAATCCAGTGCCTTATCCACTGTCCTTAAAATAACCCTATAAGCACAGGTGTTACAATTTCCCCCCACATTACTGATGACTGAGGTTAAATTACTTACCCAGGGTCATACTACTGATACCTGTCAGGACTATGGCTTGTAAAGTTTTGCTCTCAAATCAGTATTCTTTCCACTTAATGGACTAGAAATAATATTTGCCAATTTATCTTATATTTAAAGTTAAAGCAAAATTAAAGGAAAAGCACAACTGAAAGTAAAAGGGTTATGTATTCAACACATTATTGGATTTTTTTTTAACGAAGGTGACAAAAGTCTGTACAGTCACTACTTCCTAAGGAGACTGAGAGGTTTCTTGCCAGGGTTAGTAAAAGCTAAAATAAGTGCTGCTTCTTTGGGTCACCTCTCTTAGAGTGTCCTAATGAGGGCTGGCATCAGAGCAGAAGGAGTAGGAGTTCATTTTCATTTGTACAGTTCCTGTATCACTGGTACCTTTCCATGCATTTCATTAGTCGCCCACAGCAGGTACCATGTTACCTGTTCTCTGGCCATCGGGTTTAAAAAATTTAACTCAAGTGCTTTTCCTTCAAGTAACACTGATAAAATGCAGCCCACTTTCTCGATCATCCAAGAAACAGCTACGTGTTTTTAAATCAGCTTTACTTTCAGAGCTTCTTGTTATTTGTTGGTTTTCAAGGCAGAATTAACTGACCTATATTTTATACGATTTTGTCTTTATCCTCCTCCACCCCTGTCCAATGCGCATGTAATACCAAAGTAAAACAAAACAAAACAAAACCAAAAACAAAGAAAAAAAAAAACTGCTCTGACTTCAAGTTCCTTTCTCACACAATGAGCCTCCCCTATCTGTTACAGTTACTTTAATGGGAGATAGGAGCAGACTGCCACCCACACACCTTCGCGCAGTACCCTTGACTCCCAGCCACCCAATTAGTGCCCTCTTCCGCATTCCCCCTCCGGTCCCCAACCTGGATATCCAGCCTTTCTCCAAGGATCCCCACCAGGGGGACCAAGTTACTCACCGATCTTGGCCAAGGAAGCCAGCAGTATCCAGAGGGTAATCTCGAAGGGAATCTGCACATGGGGATAATCCAGGGTAAACACCGGCAGGCGGCTCTCCTCGAAGGGGGTCGTTCCCGGAGCCACCACGCTCCCGGGGCTGGCGGGGACCGGACTGGTCCCCATCACCCCCGGGGCGGTCAGCAGGTTTTCCGAAAAGGAAGAGACTGGGCCGGTCACCTGCAGTAACAGCAGCAGAAGCAGCAGCGGCAGCAGCAGCAGAGGCGGTGCCGGTGGCGGAGGCGCCCGGAGGCTCCGCCCGATGACCCCGGGGTCCATCAGTGTCCAGCCCGTGACACTCGGGAGGCTCGGCGCTCTTTCTCAGTTGTGCGTCTTAGCGCACCGCACCCGAGCAGCCTGTGCCCATGAGGCCCCACGGACTCCTAAAGCTGAGTTCCAACGGGAAGCCACCTGCTGCTGCCGCCGGGCGCTGCTGCCACCTCGGAGGCGGCCACCTCCACTGGCCGTTCTTCCTCAGCCCACCGTGCCTGAACAAATCCCCTCTTGGGGCTGAGCAACTGAGATGATCGTGCCTCCGCGTACCCTGGGAGCACAGACTGAGGGATGAGGGAAGATTTCTCACCCGCCCTCTACCTCCAGTCACCGCCCTCTCGGTGCACGACCCATGCCTTCCACTCAGCGGATTCTGGGCTACATTCAAAGCCAGTCACTCGCTACCCTTGCCAGTCTCTTCCAGCGGTCAGAAAGGGGGGTGGGGTGGGGGAGGAGGGAGCGGCGGAGAGAGAGAGAAAGGGGCGGGGAGCCAGCGCTGCGCCTCCACACCCGGCAGAGGAGTTCGTTCTGCGCACCAAAACGGAGACCGGACAGAGGCGGAGCCGGGGTGGGGAGACCCCACAGGTCCACGTAACATGCACCTGCTGTCCCGCGCCCCCACTGCTGCTGGCTTTCAAGGCTTTTTAGGCTGGAGTATAGGGCTGCAGTGAAATTAATTGACCTCGACCTCGGAAGCTCACGCTCTGTGCCCACTGTGCTCTGTGTGTACAGTTGTCTCATTTCTAATCCTTGCCTCCAGCAATACATATGCGCGCGCGCACCAGCACACCATTAGCAAAGGAGTCTGTAGGTGGAAGGAATGGAGCTTATCTATTTGTCTCTGTAACCAGTCTCTGTCTCCGGGAAAAAAACAGGGAAGAGCCTAAAGGAACTGCTATGAGTCAGACTACAGGTGTCTCTCTGTCTCTACCTCTGTTCGTCTCTCTCCATCCCAGTATCTCTGTGTCTCTACCTTGCCTGCCTGTCTGCCTGCCTGCCGTCTTGCTGTTTCTCTGTCTCCCTCTTCACTCCTTCTCCTGAAGAAAATTCACTCTCACCTGGCCTTCGCTCACAGGGAGAAGGCTGCCTTGAGCTTGGTGTGCCCACAACCCAAGTCTTTGTTTAGTAAATTCAGATACAGAAGGCTGTACAGATTCTAAGAAGAAAGACTGGATACAACCATGTTGAAACTATTCAGGCTAGATAGAATGTGATACACTAAACTGACTGAGAATTACAGGGTATTTTAGGAAAACATTTCTTCACTGTGAAATTTAACAAGGAAGCCACAACATATGTTCTCAATCCGGACAACAAATCTCTAAACTGAACTCAGTATCCTTTAGTCTCCCACTGTTCTTTCCTCCTTTTTTCCCCCCTTTTCTACTTCCTTTTCTCCAATATTAAAATCAATCTCACCTTTTTTTTCTCCCCCTCCCACATCAACATCTCTTTTCCAAACTCCCCCCTACAACAATAGACATGAAAAGAAATTTGCTTTGTTTTTAGGATAAAAGACTTGGATTCCAAAGTAGAAATGCCAGTTTTAAATATTGAAATAACTTATATGAAAGTGCCATTATAATCGATTCATGGAAAACTGGTGATTTGACTCATTATGATCTAAGTTTGTCCTTGGACAACAGTAATGTTAGAAATTCTTCTGACACAAATTATTCCTTGTTAGTAAAGAAAAGGAAGAACTGATTCAGTAGTAGAAATATCTTGCAGAGTTAGTTTCATATTTGAAAAAAAAACATCCCTTTCAACCACAAATATTAATAAGGATTGAGGAAGGGGGCAACCATAACCACTCTGTGGGTTTGGTGCTATTAATATCACTATTTTAGAGGTAAGGAAACTGAGGTTGATAAAGGTTAAGTGATTTGCTTGATGACACAGGGATAGTAAGTGTCTGAAGCATGATTTGAATCCAGTTCTTCCTGACCAGTCTAGCACAAGATCTACTATGCCACCTAGACGTTGTAAATAAGATTAAGCTGCAATAAGGCTGCCCCTACTTCAATAAAAGTGGACCATCTCATAACTCTTTCTTTAGTCATCCCAAACTGAAGTAAATGTATAGTAAATATAAATAAATTTATGCCCAATTGTTTAGTGAAATAATTTATTATTCCGTACCTAAAGAATGAGAGTTTTCATGTTGGAGAAAAGCTATCTGCATCTAGAGAAAGAATTATAGAGCCTGAATGCAGATTGAAACAAACTATTTGCTCTTTCTTTTCTTTTTGTTTTGTTCCTTCTTTTACATGGTTCATTTCATTGGCTCTAATTCTTCTTTACAACATGACTAAAGTGAAAATATGTTTAATGTGAAGATATATGTAGAACCTATAATGGATTGCATGCCATCTTGAGGGGGGGAAGATGGGAGAGGAGAAAATTTGGAACCCAAAAGCTCGTGGAACTGAATGTTGTAAACAAAAAATCAATTAATTCATAAAGAAGAATAAGTTTTATGGCAATGTAAAAGGGAATAATATACTCATTTTATTCAATAAATATTTAACAAGTGCTTACTACACACAAAGCACTGTGCTGGACCCAGTACACAGAGATAAAAAATAAGTGCCTGACCTCAAGGAGCTTACAGTCTAATAGTAATGGGGGAGGATCAAGCATATAAAAAGGTTAGTATGATACAAGGTTAAGATATGACAGGGACAAAGAAGTTTTACTTCAAAGTAGTCTAAAATTTGAATAAGAACATTCAGCTGAGATATCACAAAAGGCTTCTTGGGAAATGTCTCTCAGTTTCCTTAGCTGTCAAATGAGCTGGAGAAGTAAATAGCAAACCACTCCAGTATCTTTGGCAGAAAACTCCAAATGGGATCATGAAGGGTCAGAGATGACTGAATAAACATGAGAAAGGTGGTACTTGAATGGGCCTTTCAAGGAAGAAAAAAGATTTTAACAGGTGGGGACATGGAACCATGGAAATAGCCTCTTAGAATGTAAAATGCACAAAGGGTTAAAAAGAGGACAGGATGCTATGGGAGAGTAGCTACTATTCCAGTTTAGCAGGAATAGAGAGGGTTTGAAGAACAGTATGAAATAATACTGGAAAGATCAGCTTGAAAGGGATTCCTTAACTAATAGGGTAAGGAATTTGTACCAATCAAGATGCATATGAAAAGTAGCTTGTAAAGCATAAAGCACTATTATAGATGTCTGCCATTGTTATTTTGTCATTAATGAGGAGCCACTTTCTTTTATCAGAAAATTATTTTGACAGCTGTGAGGAAGAAAAGAGATAATGGAGGGAAGGGGAGAATGCAGGATCCCTTTACAACAATCCAAGAAAGAGATAATGCTGGTTATGGTAGTCTTGTATGGGTGATTGAATGGGGTGAGATCTTAGAGTGGAAGGATCAACAAGAATTTGCAAGTAATTGGATGTGAATGGTAAGAATCAGAGTACCAGAAATCAAGAGCTGCAAGGAACCTGAGAAGCCTTTCTGTCCAGCTTCCTAATATTATAGATGGGTAAAGCTGAATCCCAAGAGAGGTTAAGTGACATGTTGAAGGTCACACAGGTAGTAATTATCGGAGGTGAGATTTGAGCCCAATGTTTCTTATTCCAAACCCAGTGCTCTTACTGTACTATATTGGAAGAATTAAGTCTGGGTAGCTGATGGGGAGGGCAGTGCAACACAAACAGGTAGAGCTGGATAAAGGGAAGCTTAGGGAGAAATGATGAGTTTGTTTTTGCCTATGTTGATTCAAGGTATCAGTGAATCAAGTAGAAATTTCCAATAGGAAGTTGAACATGAATGGCAAGTTTAAAGGGAGATAATAATAACTGACATTTATAAAGTACTTTAAGGTTTGCAAAATGTTTTACATACACTATCTTATCTTGACCTCATCAAGATACTTTGACATGAAACCTACAGTTATTATTAAAGATGATGAAATAGTTTTCCTGGATGATGAAACTAAGCCATAAAGAGTTAAAGTGACTTATCTGTGTTCAAACAGCTACTAAGTGTTGGAGAAGGGACTCCAAGCAATATATGTATATGTATATATATATGACTATAACTCCAGCAGTCTGTCCATTCTGGCATAATCTTCTTCATAAGAGATGTACATGTACATTTAGAGGTGATCGCTGAAAATGTGGTAATGGGCAGAATTGACGAGGGTCACAAAATAGAGAAAGAGAAGAAAAAGGCTGAGTCCATAGCACTTGGGGAATACACTAATCAGTAAGGACAAGGAAGATGGAAGAGGGAAGGAGAAAAGGAAGGAGCAGTCTGACATTTGAGAGGAGTAACAGGAGAGAACAATGCCCCAGAAGTTGATGGATGAGGAGGGAGAATTAAGAAGACAGTGGTCAATCATGACAAATGCTACACAAAAGTCAAGAAGGATGAATACTGAGAAAAAGTCGCTAGGTTTGGCAGCTAAGAAGTCATTAGCATCCTTGGAGGGGGCTACTTCATTCCCATGGTAGAAATGGGAGTCATATTTCGGAGGACTGAGGAGTGAGTGATGAGCAAGTAGAGGTTTTAAAAAAAATTACCAATGAAGGAGACAATAGGGGATGTCAGTATTCAGGGAAGGTGATTTTTTTTCAGCTGAATGTTACAAATGTCTAAATAAACGTTTCAGCTGAAGTCAAATGGAAAGGTCCCATGGTCCTTGGGGTACAGCCGTAAGGCAGATTGTAATGCCTCTTCATTGAATGTCTTTTCTGCTGATGGATTGAATTTGAGAAACTAGGGTGTTAGGATGGTCATTGATTCAAACATTAAATGTAAGGCCAAGAAGGGCTAAAACGAAGGGGAAGACCAGCCCACCTGGGCAAGTCATTAAAAATGTGAAAGATTAACTTAGACATTGATCATGTTGTTCAATTGTTTTTCAGTCGAATTCAACTCTCTGTGAGCCCATTTAGGGTTTTCTTGACAAAAATACTGGAGCAGTTGACATTTTCTTCTCCAAATCATTTAAGTAAATAGGCTTAAGTGACTTTTCCAGGGTCACAAAGCTAGTGTCTGAGGTCAGATGTAAACTCAGGAAGATGAGTTTTCCTGACTCCAGGCCCAGCACTCTATCCAATGTACCACTCACCTAGCTGCTATAGGTTGCTCATAGAAAGTCAGAACAGAGAAAGACCTCGAAACCTATTCATTCCTTCATTTTATACATGAAGAAACTGAGGCCCAGAGAGGTGACCCCTGGTCACATTTGACTCACATCTATAAAATTAAAACTTCTCATTTCAATTTTTAGGACAAAAAGTTATTTTAATTCCATAAATATTTAATGAACCCTCACTATTTATATATGGCACAGTGCTAAGTATGAAGGATATAATAACAAAAATGACAATTCCCACTCTATAAAAGTGTATATTCCACCAGGGGTGGAGAGGTATTTTCAAGTACTTTCTAGAACAGGAGAATCATGAGGCTTAAATGATCTGTTCAGGAAAAAAAAATGAGATATGCTGGATTCTATGAACAATAAAGGTGTGAATTTTTAAAGTAAGCTTTTAAGATGTACAATTAATCCATAGTATGATCTCAATACCAGCTTACAAATGGTACATGAAAACTCTGAGTTATTATAAGCTGTAAGTAGAGATGATGCATCATGAGACAGTATTTTACAATGCTGCTTCACCAAAAACCCTTAAATCCATGTGCCCAACAGATCACTGGAAGAAATGATAGAGAAAGACAGACTGAAATAAATTCCTCCTCTCCCTACCCCACCCCCATTTTGCTACTCATAAGTACTAGACATTTTTCAGGTGTTTATAATGGAAAACATTTGATGTTGTACAAAGGCTGTAATTAATTACTAATTTCTCTGGCAAGGTAATGTTTTATTTATACTAAGTACAAAAAAATAAGTTACACTAGGAAAGTGATGGCACATAAGTGTATATTCAGATGATTTCTGTACACCACTAATTTCTGAATGTTTCTATACCTTTTATTTACATATTTTCTCTCTCTGTCTCTCTCTGTGTCTCTCTCTGTCTGTCTGTCTCTCTGTCTCTCTCTCTCTGTCTCTGTCTCTGTCTCTCTCTCTCTGTCTCTCCCCCTCTCCCTCTCTCCAAAACATTTAGACATTTGTAACATACAGGCAAAGTGAATATCAGATCTTCATCTAAGAATGTGGCTATACTAATATCAGTAGCAATAAACCCTGTCCTGTATAAGCCAGCATATGATACTCCGGTTTATAGACTTGTGTTACTGGACTCAAGAGGTGCCAAGTTTTTCTTACGTGTCAAAGAATGCTTTATTATTCATTCTTGTAAGTGGGTGGATTTAATTTGGCAAACAAGCCTCTCATCTTTCCCTAAAAGCAAACAGCCCAAGTAGTTAGACTATGCATCCTTAACTGACATTAACTCTGATGAAATACCACTTTAAAAGGTGCTCTGACTCAGCAATGACAACAAGGTCAGACACCGAGTTAGATAACACTACGTGTCTCCTATCCTACTGGAATAACTAAAGTCTAGAGGGTAGGACTCTACTGGGATCAGTAGCTCCATTTCCCTAGGGTTACAGCAGAAGTCTTGCTTCTTTATAGGATGGCCATCATCATCTTGTTTCTGTTTTTCAGAATTTGTATTCTTAACAAATACCAAGTACAATGGACATTTGAATATATGTAATAGAATAGATAAAGATTATAAGTGAAACTGCAGATTTCTATTATATACAGCTTGCTTTTATTTTTAGATGTATAAGATCAACTCATAACTTTCAAAACTGTCCAGCTTACATGGCCTTCTTTCTCTTCTCTGTATTAAAAAAAGAGAATCTTGGGGCGGCTAGGTGGTGCAGTGAATAGGACACCGTGGGCCCTGGAGTCAGGAGGACTTGAGTTCAAATTCGGCCTCAGACACTTGACACACTTACTAGCCGTGTGACCTTGAGCAAATCACTTAACCCCAATTGCCCTGCCCTCCCCCCTCCAAAAAAGCAAAAATAAAGTCTCTCTCTCTTTCCCTCTCCTTTTTTCCCTCTCCCTCCCTCCCTCTCCCCTCTCTCTCTCTTTCTCTCCTTCTCTCTGTCTTCCCCTTCCTTCATCCTCCCTTCCTTTTCTCCTTCCTTTATTTCTTTCTCCCTTCATATCCCTCCCTCCTCCTTTCCTTTCCTCTTTCCTTTCCCCTCTCCTCTCCTCTCCTCTCCTCTCTTCTCCTCTCCTTTTTTATTTCTATACCCTTTCAAACACATGCACTGGAAAAAAGAAATGAAAAAAAATGTTTCAAAAACATCAAACAATTGGGGAAAAAACCCTTGCATTTTATTTTAGTGTGGAATGACCATGTTTACAAAAAAGTTTATAAATAAACCAAAGGAACTTTTTTGTCTGCTTCTTTATTTGAAGACTAAGATGACTTATGATGGTAGCTATAACTCAAAAATTCAATTTAACAGATACTAATTGAGTTCTCATTATATTCAAGGTGCTGTTGCTATGATGGTGCAGTGAATACAAAAACAACAAAGGTGAGGTCCCTACCTTCAAAGAACTTGCATTGTAGCATGGAAAACAATGATGCAAGTACACAATTAACTGTGAGACAAAGCAGAATATGTGAAGGTTCAGAAGAGATGTTTAAAATGCTACAAAAATTCAAGAAAAAGAAAGAACTGAATTGCAGTGAGTAGAATGAGAGGAGGAGAGAGAATAAGGTCATTCAACAAATAACATTTTTCCAAATTACATAAAATTCAAGTAAGAATGCTCTAACATAATATATCCAACATTTAATGATAGGTAGCACTATTAAAATTTGTACAACATTTTGTAGAAATTATCTCATTTGACCTTCATAACAACTTTCTGAGGTAGATCCCATTTTATAGTTGAAGAAATTGAGGCTGAGAAAAATTAATTTACCCAGGATTACACAGTAAATATTACAGTACCTGTAGCAGAAGTCACTCATGTCTTGTTGACTCTATATTCAGCACTCTATTCACTGTGCCACCTTGTTATCCCAATGCTAAATTACATTGACATTAGTCAGAATATATCTTAGGTATCTTCAAAGATTTCAAAGAAACTTCTTTAAAATTAAAGAACATTGTGTTCTTATATCATCTTATTTCTGAACATATCCCTCCCCCTCCTCTTTCCCTATCTAGTGACCCAAACCTTATAACAAAGATCCAAAAAAGAAAGAGAAAGAAAAAGTTCAGGAAAGCCAACCAATATATCAGCCAAGTCTGGTAGTAGATGTAATGTTTTTGGACTGCTTTCTGGCTAGGTATTAAAAGTCTGAGAAATACAAATATTGGTTTGAACAAGGAAGAGGTTTGGGGCAATCTATTCCTTTCACAAAGCTCTGCAGAGAAAATTTTTATTGTCACTTAAAGTAAAACTGAGGCCAAAGCTTTTTTATTTAGTAGCTGTCCAAGAACACCAAAGGAACATAGTTCTGGGTGATATATAAACTGTTTTTCAGCAGAGTTCTAATACCTGCTGTGTGATAGTGGCCAATTCATGTAACTTCCTTGAAGTAATCGTCCTCAGAGTCCCTTGTTGCTCAAATGTCTTATCAATTATTTTAATATACAAAACCATATTATCAACAAGGACAAAACAGTCAGTTATTATTGTATGACTAGATATTTTATTCCCTTTTGAACTGCCTCCAATTTTTTTTTTTTACTAGACAGTAAGTCCTCAGAAAGAATCAAGAAGTCTCTGTTTATATTTTGCCATTCTAGGGAATGACACAGTGTGATACATCTTTCAGTAAAGATAAAGTACATTAGTAGAGACAGTTTCCTCATTTGGAGTTTGTTTATATATATATATAATCACAATGAAATCACAGTACTGATAAAAACAAACAAACAAGCAAAAAAGAATAATTTGAGTGCTGTGAAGCCAGGGCAAGCAGATTCTCCAAACCTCCATGTGGATTGGCACCAGATGGGTCATAATGTTCATAGTCTAAGGCCTGAGCCATGAAGAACCAGTTCCCCTACTGAATGCAGTTGTTATTTCCATTTTTGATGCTGTTCCCATCTACCAGTTTTTCAGCTACTCATAGAGAACACATCCTCTACTATAAGACATTCTCATCATTCTTAGTCTTCTAGCACTGCAGATTAAAACATAACATTCTGGGAAATGTAGTCTAGAGAATTTACTTCAATGAACATGAATCTTTTGAACACAAACACTGAGAGAGTTCACAGGAACATCTTCAATGAATAGAACATTAATTGGGGGGGCGGAGTCAGGATGGCTGAGCCTCCATGGGGCTCCGGCTTCCATCTTCCCCAGTCTATGTAAAGGGGGACACTAAACAAACTTTGGAGCTACAGAACCCACAAAATGACACGGAGAAGCTAACTTCCTGCTGAGAACAGCCCAGCAGCCCAGCAGGAATCTCCAGCACAGTGCTCTGGGAGCTGAGCCCAGCCCCACTCCAAGGCTTTAGCCCCAGGAGGGGCCTGACCAGCCACGGGCAGAAGGGACTCTAGGTCAGCAGCAGCTGTGGCCATTTCCAGAATTATCAACACATAGATGTGAAGGACAAAGAGAGAGGTCAGTGCAGTCTGGACTTTGGGACCCAGTAGTTGGGAGTGGATTGGCTTTTGCCCCAAGGGCAAGAAGCCTCTGAGAGGCCTGGCACAGCAAGTGCCACATGGCAGCTTCAGCTCCCGGCCTGCAGAGTGTAGGGGGACTGGACAACCAGTCTGAGGGGTAATTGCTCTTGCTTTAGCCTGCTTGGATGTGGATTGCAGTCTGGGGTGGAGGTCCTGGGGTGTATATCCAGCTTGCCAGAGCGTGTGGAGGCTTCAGAGAGGGCACCCAACTAATACCTCCGGCAGCTGAGAAAACCCCAGCATTTGGGACGAAAGCTCCCCTGTCTGGTGGCAGAGTCCTACTGTGGCAAAAAGCCTAGGGGTCAAGTGACTGAGAAGCAACATGGCCAGGCAAAGGAAACAAAGCAAATATAAGAATCCACATTAGACTCCTATTTCGGGGACAAAAAGGAACAAAGCATGGAAGAGGAGGAAGACAGTCAAGTCAGAACTCCTGCACCAAAAGCTTCAAAGGAAAATATAAGCTGGTTACATGCCATAAAGGACCTTAAGAAGCAGATAAGAGAAGTGGAGGAAAAATTGGGAAGAGAAATGAGAACAATGCAAGAAAATTACAAAATGAGAGTCAACAGCCTAACTGAGGAAAATCACACCTTAAGAAACAGACTAACTCAACTGTCAAAAGAGGCTCAAAAAGTCAATGAGGAGAGGAATGCCTTAAAAAGCCAAATTTGCCAGACAGAAAAAGAATCTCAAAAGCTCAATGAGGAGAATCATTCCCTCAGATTTAGAATGGAGCAAAGAGAATTTAGTGACTTTATGAGAAAACGATATGCTGTAAAACAGATCCAAACAAATGAAAAAATAGAAGGCAATGTGAAATATCTCATGGGAAAAACCACTGACCTGGAAAATAGATGCAGGAGAGATAATTTAAAAAATTATTGGACTACCTGAAAGCCATGATAAAAGAAAGAACCTAGAAATCATCCTACAAGAAATTCTCAAGGAAAACTGCCCTGATGTTTTAGAACCAGAGGGCAAAACAGAGCTTGAAAGAATCTACCAATTAATTACTGGAAAAGATCCCAAAAAGAAACTCCTAGGAATATTATAGCCAGGTTCCAGAATTCCCAGATCAAGGAGAGAATATTATGAGCAGTCAGGAAGAAACAATTTGAATATTATGGAAACAAAATCAGGATACTGTAGGATCTGGCAGCTTTGACACTGAAGGATCAAAGGGCTTGGAATATGATATTCTGGAGGGCAGAGGAGCTGGGATTAAAACCAAGAATCACCTACCCAGTAAAACTGAGTATCATGTTTCAGGGGAAAACATGGTCATTCAGTGGAATAGAGGACTTTGAAGCATTCTTAATGAAAAAACCAGAGTTGAATAGAAAATTTGACATTCAGACACAAGAAGTAAGAGAAGCTTGAGAAGGTAAACAGGGAAAAGAAATCATAAGCCACTTATCAAAGTTGAACTATTGACATTCCTACATGGAAAAATGATAATTGTAACTGATGAATCTTTTATCAATATGAAAATAGTTGAAGGGAATAGAAAATATTATATATATATTATATATATACGTGTGTGTATGTCTATATCAGAGGGTATACAGTCATATGAATACATATGTGTGTGTATATATATTTACAGGTTTACATAGATAGAGGACACAGGACCAAGTTAATAGGAAGGGATAATACTTCTAAGGTGAAATTAAGAGGTGAGAGAGGAACATAATGAGAGGAGATGGGGAGAGACAGAATGGGGTAAACTATCCCATAAAGAAAAGGCAAGGGAAAATGGTTACAATGGAGGGGAAGAATAGCAAGGAAAAAGGGAATGGGTCAACCTTATTCCCATTGAATTTGGCTCAGGAAGGGAATGAAATACACACTAAATAAGCATATAGCTTATTTATTTATTATTATTATCACCCTACAATAGATTAGGGGGGAAAGGGATGAGAGGGGGGTTGATGGAAGGGAGGGCAGGCTGGGGGGGGAGAGAAGTTGGAAGCACCCACTTTTGAAAAGGAACAGGATCAAAGCAGAGAATAGATCAAGTGGGAGGTGGGATAGGAAGAGAGGGAAATATAGTCAGTCTTTTACAATATATCTACTATGCTATTGTTTTGAATTAGCCACACATGTACAACCTATACTGAACTGCTTAGCTTCCCAGTATGGGTAGGTGACAAGGGAGGAAGGGAATGAATCTGGAATTCAAAGTTTTAAAATCAAATTTTAAAAATTATATATATATATATGTGTGTGTACATATACTGTTATTAATACTATTTTACATGTAATTGGGAAATGGGATGTACAGGCACTCGGGCATAGAGATCTACCTGCCCTACTGGAAAAGTCGAAGAGGATATGGGAGAGGATATGGGAGAGAGCAGATTGGAGGAGGGAATATCCTGTGGGACTGCTATTCTGATGTTGTGGGTAGGGGAAAGATGGGGAGAAAATTTGTAACTCAATATCTGGCAGAAATTAATGATGTAAATCAAAAGTTAAAGTATTTGAAAAATGAAAAAAATAAAAAAAGATGGAAAAAGAAAAAAAAATAGAACATTAATTAATGGGTATTTTTTGAGGTGGGGAGCTCCGTGGTACAGTGGATAGAATACTGGGTCTGGAGTCAGAAAATCCAAGTCCAAATTTGGCCTCAGACACTTACTAGCTCTGTGACCCTGGGCAAGTCACTTTACCCAGTTTGCCTTATTTTCCTCATCTATAAAATGAAATGGAGAAGGAAGTGGCAAGTCACTTTAATATCTTTATCCCCCCCCCAAAAAAAAAAAACCCAAAACACTCCAACTGGGGTCATGAAGAGTATACAAAACTGAACAGCAACAACAACAATGGGCATTTTTATTAAACCTGTAGATCGTGGCAGCATATCATAATGAATAGAGAAAAATCCTCATAGCCAGAAAACCTGGATTCAAGTGCTATCTCTGACATCCTGACCATGTGATTCTGAACAGGACACTTACCCTCTCAATCAACTCTGTAAGTCTCTAAGTTGCAGGGAGTTCTGAGGTAGAAAGAGTTTCCTCCCTGGAAAGTTCCAGTACCAAGGAAATTCCAAGTCCACTCCTTATCCTCATCCTGATAGGTGTGGGTACGTTTCCCATCCCCCATTTTGATCCCAGTATATATATTTCTAAACATATGAGAAAAAAAAATTTTTTTAAAGCAATTGGGGTTAAGTAACTTGCTCAAGGTTACACGGCCAGTTATTATTTCTGGGTGTGGTGCTGAGTATCTGAGCCCGGATTTGATCCAGGTCATCCCGACACTTGAGCCGATGCTCTTACTCGCTGAGCCACCTGGCCGCCCCTAAGCAATTGGGGTTAAGTAACTTGCTCAAGGTTACACGGCCAGGTGTTTTTGGGTGGGTGCTAAGTGTCTGAGCCCGGGACTCGATCTCCAGGTGTTCTCAACACTGGAGCCGGTGCTCTTACTCGCTGTGCTACCTGGCCGCCCCGAGAAAAAATATTTTTAAGTTTCACTTTCTCAAATCGCAAGGGATAATTTCTATATTGTTGCCAACTTGGTGGGGGCTGGAGTGACAAAATTCAAACAACATGACAAAGAAGCCAGGATTAGAAATCAATAGTCATTGGATAGTATTTTAGACTAAGATATCACGTAACTGATTTATATTACTAGCTTTCCCATTAACAATCTTTGTGACTTGGGAAAAGCGTAACAACTCTGTGCCTCAGGGTTCTTAAAAATCAACACAAGGTAAAGAGGAATACTTATTTATCTCACAGAGGTTTGTATCAACATTGAAGCACTGAAGAGCTATGATTTTATCAGTGTGGAAAATTCTTCTAATGATACAGATAATCTCTCTCTCGGTATATACACACACGCACGCACACACACATACACAACACATATATACATATAACCACATATACACACACATATATGTGTGTGTGCGTGCGTGTGTGCGTGCACATACACAACACATATATACATATAACCACATATACATACACACACATATATGTGTGTGTGCGTGTGTGTGTGTGTGTGTGTGTGTGTGTGTGTGTAAAAAGAGACAGAGAGAGAATATGAATTCAGGTCTTCCTATCTTCCTGACTCCAAGTCAAGGCTCCATTCACTACATCAAACTCCCTCCCCAGATCATTTAGTAGACTTTTAATAATAAGAACACCCAAACATTGGTTAGACTCCTAACACAGCATTGAATTAGGAGCTGGGAGAGCTATAAACATAAAATATGGCATTGTCATTTCCCTCAAAGAGCTACAATCTAGGTAAGATTTTCCTCTTCTCAAAGAATCTGTGATCTCATTCATGCACACACAGAAGCATACATGTGTGTGTATACTATGCATATCATCTCTATACATATATATAAATACATATAAAATATTATTCTATAAGTCCTATAAAGTTCCTTGAGCATTAGAGAAATTAATTGATTTGGTCACACAGTAAATGTCAGGCATGATCTTAATCTAGGTTTTTCAGATTTGAAGTGCAGGATTTTATACCTCACAATCTCTCTGAAGAGAGAAAGAAGCTAGATTTAATGACATCTGTGCAGGATTTTGAGACACAAAAAGGATGCTTTTCATCTGTCAATCAAATTCTCTGCTTCATTGTGGAATGAAAGTGACCTCAGGTTCTCCAAAGCTATGCCAGTAGAGTACATGTCCTAACAAACTGAAAAGGTTTTGAGGATGGAGCTGCTGAAGGGATATCATTTAAGAACCAGCATACCTAGGATCAGAGAGGCTCATCAGCAGATGAATGTGACACACAATAATGAAATTTAACCCTTGCAGTTCTCTTATTAGATTGTAAGCTCCTTGAGGGCAAGGACTGCCTTTTGCCTTCCAGAGGATGTACAGGCATTTTCTAATGTTAAGTAAACATTCAACAAATATTTCTTCTACTCTGTGTTAAAACTGTGCTAGATGATGAAGAAAATAATAAATAATATATGAGTAATCAATATAATATATATCTTCTCTCTATATATGTATATGTGAGGGAGAGAGACAGAGAGAAAGAGAGAATTTTTATCTCATTTGATTCTCTAAATAAGCTATTGAGATAGATACTATTATTATCCCCAATTTACAGGTGAGGAATCTTGCCTTCATTTGTTCCCCTAGGGCTTTACATAGCCTGGTACACTTTGTGCATTTAATAAAAGCTTATTAATTGATAGATTAACTGCAAGTGGCTTACTAAGGTCATACAGCTAGTAAGTATCTAAAGCAAGATTCAATTGCATGTCTTCCTGACTCCAATTCCTTCACCCTGTCCACGATGATAAGAAAATAGTCCCTACCTTCAAGGAGCATACATTCTTTTTTTTTTTTTTTGTGGCTCAGTGGATAGAACACCAGGTCTGGAGTTAGGAGGAACTGAATTCGAATCCAGTCTCAGATACTGACTAGCTGTGTGACGCTGAGCAAGTCACTTAACCTCTGTCTACCTTGATCATCTATAAAATAGTAATAATTAATAGCACCTACCTTCCAGGGTTCTTGTGAGGATCATATGAAATAATAATTATAAAGTGTTTAGCACAGTGCCTAGTGCATAATAAGCACGATCCAAATGTTGTTTATGATTACTATTATTATTTTTATACTTCAGCAGTACCTCTCCCATCTGGACCCACTTTTCACACTCTTGTCATTCTCATTTAGGCTTTCTTTACCTCTTGCCTAGACAAAGGGTGGAGAGCCTGAAGCCTCCAGGTTCCTGGGTGCGGGCCCTCCCTCTCCCCCCCTCCCAACCTGACTGAGTCCAAGTTTTTCAGAACAAATCCTTTTATTAAGGAGATTCAGTCAAAGGGCGGTACCCGAAGACCCACAGGACCACACGTAACCCCAAGGTCACAGGAAGGAACATACATTCTTACTGTGGGAAACATTTAATTAATTCTAAGAAAAAAAACAATATTGTGAGGATAGTTAAAAAAAAAAAAGGAGTGATGCTAAGGAGAGTTCATTCCACTGAGTGAGGGATAACTAGCCGTTTTTCGCCTGAGGAAATCAAACAATTGATAATATGCATGGAGTTTGATGATGCTATATTCAGAGTTATGATGTTTTCATAAAAAAGTGCCTGATTAGAGCAGCATGCAGAGTATGCTTGTTCAACATCCTGATACTGGCTTAAGTGCTTTGGGGTTTCCTTTTTTTTATAGTATTTTCGTTTTATCTCAATTACATGCTAAGACAAATTTTAGCATTCGTATTTACAAGATTTTGAGTTCCAAAGTTTTCTCCTTCTCTTCCTCATCTCCCCTCTTCCTAAAATGGTAGGCATATTGATATAGTTTATACATGTGCTCTCATGTGGAACATATCAGTCACAGTTGTAAAAGAAGAAACAGATCAAAGGGGGAAAATGAAAAAGAAGAAAGCGCAAAAAGTATGCTTCAATCTGCGTTCTTTATCTGGCTATAGGTAGCATTTTCTTTCACGAGTTCTTTGTACTCGTCCTGGATCATTGTGTTACTGAGAAGAGCTGAGTCATTCATAGTTGATCATCACACAATGTTGTTGATACTGTGTACAATGTTTTCCTGGTTCTGCTCATTTCATTTTGCATCAGTTTGCACAAGTCTTTTCAGATTTTTCTTAAATGGGCCTGTTCATCATTTCTTATTGCACAATAGTATTCCATTACATTCATATAACCATAGCTTGCTCAGCCATTCCCCAATTGATGGGCATCTCCTCCGTTTCTAATGTTTTGCCACCAGTTAAAGGGCTGCTATAAATATTTTTGCACAGGTAGTCCTTTTCCCTTTTTTTGGATCTCTTTGAGATACATGCCTAGTAGTGGCATTGTTGTACCAAAAGGTATGTGCAGTTTGATTGCCCTTTGGGCACAGTTCCGAATTGCTCTCCAGAATGGTTGGATTAGTTCACAACTCCACCAACAGTGCACTGGTTTTCCCACATCCTCTCCAACATTTATCATTTTCCTTTTTTGTCATTTTAGCCAATCTGATAGGTGTAAGGTGGTACCTCAGAGTTGTTTTAATTTGTGTTTCTCTAAACAAAAGTGATTTAGAGCATTTCTTCATATGCCAATAGATAATTTTGATTTCTTCATCTGAAAACTGCCCTTTCTTATCCTTTGACCATTTATCAATTGGGGAATGGCTTATATCTCTAAAATTTGACTCAGTTCTCGATATATTTGATAAATGAGGCTTTATCAGAAACCCTTGCTGTAAAGATTGTTTCCCAGCTTTCTGCTTTCCTTTATTCTTGGTTGCATTGTTTTTGTTTATACAAAAGTTTTTTTTTAATTTTAATAATTTTAATAATTTTAATTTTAATAATCATAATCATCTAGTCTATATTTCATAATACCTGTAACTCACTGAACTTCTCCTTTAAGAATTTAGATGCTATGCCACTTGGTACATACATGATTAGTATTGATTTTACTTCATTGTTTATGGTAACTTATATGTGGTTTTCTTCCTTTTCTCTTTTAATTAGGTCTATTTTTGCTTTTACTTTACTTCATCACCTGCTTTACTTTACTTTGTGCTTACTTTTACTATGCTGCTCCTGTTTTGTTTTGTTTACTTCTGCTGAAGCATTATAGATTCTGCCCCAGCCCCTCATCTTTACTCTGTGTTTCTCTCTACTTCAAGTGTATTTCTTATAAACACCATATTGCAGGATTCTGGTTTTTGATCCACTCTGCTGTCTGTTTCCATTTTGGGGAGAGTTCATCCCATACACATTCATAGTTATGATTACTGTGTATTTCCCTTCACCCTATTTTTCCTCTTTTTTTCCTCTATCTCCTTGCATCCTTTCCCTCCTCACTTGTATTTTACTTCTAACTGTTACCTCCCCTGATCTGCTCCCTCCTTCTCTCACTTCCCCCTACCCTTTATTTTATCTCCTCCCCTCCTACTTCCCTGTCAGGTAAGATAGATTTCTATATCCAATTGATTGTGTATATCATTCCCTCTTTGAGCCAATACTGATGAGAATAAGGTTCATATGATGCCAATTGCCCATCTGCCCCCATCTTCCCCTCAACTATCATAGGTTTTTAATGCCTTTTCACACCCAGTGTATCCTTTTTCTCATCTCTTAGGTTTTTAAATGTCATTTCCTCAATTTCACCTTATACCCATACCCTCTGTCTATGTATATTTCCTTTTTCTTTAAAGCAATCAGGGTTAAGTAACTTGCTCAAGGTTACACGGTCAGTTATTATTTATGGGTGTGGTGCTGAGTATCTGAGTCCAGATTTGATCCTCAGGTCATCCCGACACTGGAGCTGGTGCTCTTACTCGCTGAGCCACCTGGCCACCCCTATCTATGTATATTTCTTCTAGATGTACTATAAGTGGCACACTTTTTAAGAATTAGAAGCATCATCTTTCCATATAGTGATGTAAACAGGTCAGCTACATTGAATTCCTTATGTTTTCTTTTCCCTTTTTCAGGCTTCTCTGGTATCTTGATATTGGAGATCAAATTGTTTGTTCAATTGTGGTTTTCTCTTTATGAAAGCTTGAAATTCTTCTATTTCATTAAATGGCCATTTTCCCCTTGAAGTATTGTGCTTAATTTTACCAGGTAGGTGATTCTTGGCTATAGTCCTATCTTCTTTGCCTTCTGGAATATCATGTTCTGTGACCTCCAATACTTTAATGTTTCAGCTGCCAAGTCTTGTCTGATCCTGATTGTAACTCCCCCAGATTTGAATTGTTTCTTTCTGGTCACTTAATAGTATTTTTTCCTTGGTCTGATCTTCTGAAATTTGGTTATATTGTTCCTTGGGGTTTTTATTTTGGAATCTGTTTTCTGAGGTGATCAGTGGATCCTTTCAATGCCTATTTTGCCTTCTGGTTCCAGGACATCAAGGCAGTTTTCCTTGATAATTTCTTGAAAGATGTTGTTCAGGTCCTCCTTTTCATTATGGTTTTCAGGTAGTCCAATGATTCTGGTATTGTGTCTCCTGTATCTCTTTTCCAAGTCAGTTATTTTCCAATGAGATACTTTACATTTTCCTCTATTCTTTTCCGTCTTTTGAATTTGTTTGATTTATTCTTGATATCTCATAGAGTCACTAGCTTCAACTTGCCAGTTCTAACTTTTGAGGAGTTGTTTTCCTTAGCTTTTTCCATTTGGTCTCTTTTACTTTTTATGAGTTATTTTCTTTTTCCAAGCTGTTAATGCTTTAAAAAAATAATTCTTTCGCATCACTCTCATCTCTTTTCCCAGTTTTTCTTCTACCTCTCTCATATAATTTTTAAGCTCCTTTTTTTACCTCTTTAAGAGTTCTTTCTGGGCTTGAGACTGCTTCTAGTTTTCCTTTGAGGTTTTGCCCATAGGTTTTTTGACATTTTTGTTCTCTTCTGAGTTTGTGTCTTGATCTTCTCTGTCACCATAACTTTCTATGGTCAGATTCTTTCTTGTTGTTTTTTGCTCATCTTTTTTGGCCTCTTTTCTTTCTTTTAAATTTGAGTTCTGCTCCTGGAGTGAAAGGGGCACTGTTTCAGGCTTCTTGTGCAAGAAGATGTAGGCTCTGGCTGTTTATCTGGTACTACTTTGATGTTGACCTGAGACCTATAGGGAACCCTCATTTCTGATGCTGCACTGAGGGGGTAGTGAGTGTCAGAGCTGCTGGAGGCTATAAGGGTCTGGCAACATACTTGGTGCTGAGCCAGGGTCCTAGTGCTGGTGTCTGGCATGTGCTGAGGCTGGTGGGTAGTTTCTGCCTTTCCCCTGCAGTTACACTGAAGCAGGTGGCAGTCTGGCTGCTGGAGGTTGACTGTTTGCCTAGGCTATTCTGAAGCACATGGTGGTTCTCAGAGCTGGAATCTTCCTGTTCCTCTGGCTATGCTGAGGCACATGAGGGGTCCTGGTGTTGGGGTTTGCCTGCTCCACCACACTGGGGATCAAGACCTCCTGTGGGGCTTGCCGCTGGCTTACTGGGATGCTTCCTGTCCTGGAATGTTTTCCCCTTTTGCCTGAGTGGGAGAGAGAGAGAGACCTTTTTTGGCCATCTTCCAAGTCTTTGAACTAATATTGTTTCACTTCACCTTTTTGCTGGTTTTGCTGTTCCAGTATTTGTTTGTGGGTATAATTGTATGGTTGTTTGGAAATGAATATCTGCTTTGGGGTTTCAAAGAAAATTTGCATAAAAAACAACTCATACTTTCACTTTAACTTTTACTTTTCTGCTTTCAACTTAGAAAAGAGAAAACATTAATGATTTTTCTGATCTCTCCCTATTCAGTTCTGACAAAACCCCTTTTTCATTCTGTCTCTCTTCTATCTTCTTTGCATTTAAGCTCTCTGGGTCTCAATTTCTTCTTCTTTAAGATGAGCGAGGTGACCTAGATGACATTTAAGGTTCTGCTAGCTTTATATCTATGATAATATGACTGTAGGCAAATCTGCTAACTCCTATGAACCATAAATTAGGTGATAATAATAACTGTAGAACTTACCTTATAGGGTTGTAATGAGGAAATCACTTTTGTGAACTTTTAAGCACTATATAGATGTGAGCTTCTGTGCTATGTTCCATGTAGTTTATCTTAAACTACCAGTCCACTCTCCTTATTCTTCGCCTCCCTGAAACCCAGAAAAAAAAAGCAAAGAAAGAAAGATTATGGCAATGCTAGGTACAGATCAGCATATAGTATATCACTGTCTTTTTCTTCTAGTAAATTACCCTGGCAACTAGCCTGTTTAATTCACTCTAATTCCCTCATTCTTCCTGAACTCTGAGGCTCCTTAACCTCTTCAGATCTCAGTTTCTTCATAAATAAATCACCATAGAAGGCTTCTAGCAGTTATGGAATTTATATTCCTAAAGGAATAATCTTTGACCTCCCATCCCAACACTGTTTTAAAATACACTGAAAGAAAATAACATACAGTTTTCCATTAGTTATACAGTGGTTTCTGCACAGCAGCCTTGTAAGAAATTCTCTGTACTGAAAAAAATTGCTTGACCACTAGAACAGGAACACTTACTGTGTGGCAACTGACCAGAGCCAACTCACATAGGGAAAGAAAAGAATATGCTTTCCGCAGGCAGAATCACCAGAGTTGTGCTCCCTCGAAGCCTTCCCGTTTCTGCCCCAGGCTCTACTCACATGCAGGACAGCATAGTCTTAGAAACATGGAGCTAGAGCGGTGAATACAAAGAGAGTTCCTACATATCCACAGGCAGGGCTGTATTCTTCCACCACCCATTTCCTCTTTGGACAAATACTAGGAAAAGTTCAATTTAACACATTAGTAAACAAAAATAAAACTTGAATGAAGGCATTCTTTGTAGAAAAAAATCTAGTGAAATGTTTAAATATAATTGGATTTTATGTTTAAATAATCCAGGTTAAGAAATACTCCTGCTATTTATGATTCCTTTTGATTTATGATCTAACCTGATATCATTTTAAAAATGTTAATAATTAGCTTTGACACTGTAGCAGTGTCCCAACATACACTCAAATAGAGCCTCCACCCCAAAGCAAGCTTATCCTGATAGTGTCATTGTGGTGGTTCAGTTGTGTCTGACTCTTTGTGACCCCATGAACCATAGCCCACCAATGCTGTCCTTGCAGTTTTCTTGGGAAAGACACCGGAGTGGTTTATCATTTCCTTTTCCAGTAGACTAGGGCAAGCTGCTTAGAGGTTAAGTGACTTGCCCAGGGTCACATAGTTAATAAGTTTCTGAGGCCAGATTTGAACTTACATCTTCCTGATTCCAGGCCCTTGCCTTTATCCACTGAGTCACCTAAGTGCCTCTAGGTGATTATAACATATAATTATATTTCAATTTATACCTTTGAAATCTACCATTTGTTAGCAGAAAGGACTGATGCTTTAACCTTAAAATTTTGGTACCAGAATTATCCATTGCTCTGGGCCTAAGTTTTGTTGACTTTTGCATTGATTTTATTTACTATGTTATTACATTTGTTATTTTGACTGATTGTTTAACTTTGTAAGTATTCTCTCATTTCTCTGAATTCTTCATATGTTGATAGTACACTAATATTCTATTATATCCACATGCCACAAATTGTTTTTCTTTCTCAACTGTCAGATACGTACCTTGTTTCCAGGGTTTTGTTCTGTTCTGGATATTTATAGGTATAGATCCTTTCTTGTTTTTGTCTCATTCTTTAATAAAGCTGTCATTGACTATGACATTACTAATAGAGGACTTATAAGTTTCCCAATAAAATATTGAGCAAATCCAAAGTATAAAGCCAGTAAATCTTGATAATTATCATTTTACTGAAGAGCCAAAAGCCAGCCAAAATGCGAGTCATATTTTAACTGAATAAAAGCATATTAAAATTCATTTTAGACATTATGAAACAAGAATGTTATTTCTAAATTATACAAGTATATAGTCAATTAGTGGTGTGTAAGTGGCACAGGAGATAGATTAACAGGCCTGACATTCAAACCTAGCCTCAGACACTTACTAGCCATGTGACCCTGGACAAGTCACTTAACTCTGTTTTCCTCAGTTCCTCATCTGTGGAATGAGCTGGAAAAAGAAATGGCAAACCCCTCTAGTATCTTTGCCAAGAAAACTCCAAAAGGAGTCATGAAGAATCAGACACAACTGAAACAACTGAACGACAACAACATGGTTAATTGGAATTAAACACATTTTAAATCAGGGATACAAGGGTACTGTCAGAAAAAAAAATCTCTTTTGGCCTCAAACACTTAACACAAAACTAGCCGTGTGACCTTGGGCAAGTCACTTAATCCCAATTGCCATGCCATCCCCCCTCCAAAAAACAAATAAATAAAATCTGTCAAGGATGTGTATATGCAGAGGAATAAGTCTATGAATTATAGATATTCTAAGAGATGAAGAAATATGACAGAAGTATAGTATAGTAGAAAAAATAAGGGACTTGGAGTCAGTTTGGGTCAGTTTGAGGCAGACAGCATGGTGCTATGGAAACAGCTGTGACTTCTGAGACCAAGGACCCATGTTCACATCCTTAGTTCTCTCACTTACTATCTGTAGGAATTTGGGAAAATCATTTAACTTTTGGGGGCCTGTTTCCTCTTAGATAAAATGAGGAAGGTGACCTAGATGAAATTTTAAAGTCCTTCTAGCTTTATACCTATCACAACATGACTATGGGTAAGTTTCCAAACTTCCATGAACTATAGTTTCATCCTCTGTGGGATGGGTGATAATAACTGTACAACTCACCTCTAGGATTGTTATGAGGAATTCACCTTAGTAAACTTTATATGTGAGCTATTATTAGATTTAGTCCCTTTCTCATAGTATTATAAAGTATGAGTTTAGGTTGTCATCATAGTGCTGATTACAACTTCCAGGTATTTGTCACTTAAACTTATCTTAGACATTTGCTAAATGACTGTGGAAAGAAATAGAGAATATGGATAATGACTTTACCTACCCTTAATGGTAGCATGATCAAGCTCAGTTACCAACCAGCTGTGTAGAATCATCCAACTTCTTTGGATTTTAGTTTCTATTAAATTAGTAGGCTGAACTAGATTACTGATCATTGATCTTTTTGTATTGTTAAAATAAATGCCCCTGTGAACTGGTGAAACAGAAGAGACACCAGGTCCAAAACAGAGGAGCCAGATCACAGTTTACAAAGATTCTAACAGCATTTATTGTCATGAGAGGAAGAAACGTGCAGGCTGGAGTAGTAAAAGACAAAGTTCTCAGTTGTTCAAAAGGGAGTGGGAAAAGGGCAAGGTATATATATATATACATATATATATATATATATGTATATATATATGGCTTTTATGACTATTTGAGGTATTCATGGCTAAGTGGGGAGATGAAGGGAGAAATACAACAGATCAGGACATCAGGGGAGTGGGGGTCCAGGGAGAACACATTTGCAAACTCAACAAATCAGAAAGCAGAATGTTGCTCTTTAGATAAGTTAGGAACCAAGATATCTGCTTCCCTCTCTGAGCTGATCAAGATTGGCTTCAGCAGTTACAGACATCTCCGTGTCCAGCTAATGTTTACTAGAAAAGGATCACGTGTATGTCAGCCAGCTCTGGGCTTCAGGAGTCCTCCTAATTGGTTTTATTATTTAATTATATTTAAATAATTATTAATAATATATAATAATAAATAATATAAATTTAAATAATTATTTAATCATATTGTGCGACTCCGTTGTCTGCTTACCCTGTGAAAAGGAGAAGCGCTAGCAAACTTAATTGGTTGGTACAGGCATTACAGAGTTCATGGCCACAGTATGATGGAATCTTAAACACCCTGGTGAAACCTATTGACCCTTTCTTAGATTCGTGTTTTTATAAGCATGTGATAGAATGTATAAGATTACAAAGAAATCTAATTTTGCATTGAAATTCAATTTTTACAATTTAAAAATAATCCCACAAACTTCATGGACATCAGGTTGGACAAGTTGATATAAAAGAGCTTTTCTAGCTTTAGGTGTCGATTTGTTCTGTTATGATGCCTCACAAATAAAGAACCCTCTGCATTTGTGGCTACCAAAATGATTACCCCTTTTCCATTAATAGTATTTGGGGTCTGGACAGTCCCCAATTAATTTCTTTTATTCTTTCTTTCCCTTGGTAAACTCTTTTATGTCCATGGGATCAACTATTGCTTCTCTGCAGATGATTCCCAAATCCTAACCTGTCTCCCCAATTCAATCCCTGCACTGCCAATTTCCTGGATGTCACATCACTGTCTCAAAGTCATCGAAACAGAACTTTCCACCAAATATGCCCCTCCTGTGACTCCCTTTTTCAGTGGAAGAGACTACCATCCTCCCAGCCAGCCAAAAACATTACTTCAAAGTTATTGTAATACAGTGGAAATCAGCTGGATTTGGAATCAGAGGACAAGTTTAAGACAAGTCAGACTGAGTTAACAAGCATTCATTAAACACTGACTTTGTGCTAGGTACCATTTCAAGCTATGGTGGTACAAAGAGAGATAAAAAAGCAGTCCTTGCTCTCAAGGATCTTGCATTCTAATGCAAACAAATGTATATCAAGAAGATATATAGAAGACAGGGCAGTTAGGTTGTCCAATGGATAGAACTCTGCCCCTGCAGTCAGGAAGAACTGAGTTCATAGCTGGCCTCTGACACAAGCTGTGTGACCCTGGACAAGTCACTTCACCTTGTTTGCCTCAGTTTTCTCATCTGCAAGATGCCCTGGATAAGGAAATTAAAAACTGCTCCAGTATCTTTGCCAAGAAAACCCCAAATGGGGTCACGAATGGTCAGACATGCCTGAAATAAGTGAACAACAGCAAAATATAGAGGACAAATTGGAGATAATCTTAGTGGGAAGGATCTAACATTAAGGATGATGGGAACAACTTTTTTTTTCCGAAGGTGAGCCTTTTAATTGAGACTTGAAGGAAGCCAGGGAGGCCAAGAAGCAAAGAGATCTGGTGGGATAGGGTTTAAGATACGAAGGACAGTGAAAATCTCCAGAATCAGAAGATTGCAGTGTCTTTTTCGAGAAACAGAAAGGAGACCAATGTCATTGGTTCACAGAGTACAAAGGAGTAATTAAGGTAGAAGGAAACTGGAAAGGTAGGAAGGGGCCAGATTGTGAAAGGACTTTAAAAGAGAGAGGATTTTGATCCTGGAGGTAATAGGGAGTCACTTAGACTGGAAGGATGTTGTTTTACTCCACAGTAATAGAGAATTGTGGAGGGGTGGTGGTGAGCGAGTTCCTATTCACTACTTAAGCAACCAGCACAAATTATTTAACCTCTCTAAACCTTAGTTTCCTTGGCTGTAAAGTGAGAGGAATTAGACCAGAAGATCTCTAAAATCCCCTCCAGATCTAAATCGCAATGATCATTTGTTCTTCTCTCTCCTTAACACCAATATACAGTAGCTATCCTCATTTACCAAGTTTACCTCTGCAAACATCTCTCACATCCATGTGAGCACAGTACCTTGGGTCTAGTCACACTCCTTAATACATTTTTGTTGAATTGAATTACTCCCAATAATGCATCCTTTGGACTAAGATACTGTCTGTCTACTTGGGGTAAGTTATTTTGGTCTCAGTTAGTATTTGGCTCCCTGAAGAAACCTTAGCATTGATCAGAAAGAACTGTCAGCTTCCACACTGCATATCTAAAGATCTTTTTTTTTTCTTAAAGACTGTTTAAAGTAATTTTTATTGGTAGCAATACAAGCTATCCAAAGGATATACACAATTGATGGTTTGATTGCAACACAAATTTCACACAAAGTTCATATAGTGTCCACCTTTTCTCTTTGAATATGACATTAACCTGCATTAAATTCTGAAATTTTGTGGGATTCAGAATGTTGGATTTAGGCCAGACAGTTCAGGTTTCTCTGACTCAATCAGTTGGTTAGGGAGTGAACTATTCAGTGAGCAAGGAGTTATGTCCATGACTTGAAGTTAAAGGTTAGCTGGAAGGGTTTTCAACACTTTTTTTTAGTTAGACATCCATCATGGCATTCTACCAAGAGCCACCTGAGAGTGGTCTGTCACACAATTATTCCAAATGTGTTTTTTTCCTTTTTGGATGAAACTTATAATCATCATTCTAAAACTCATGGGTGTGAACTAGAAAATCCATGCCTGTAAACTGGTTTCAAATGAGTCACAATAGAATGAAGCCTTTGAGATGCTTTGACCTAAGCCTCACTGGAACCACAAGTTGAGTTCAACATTGTTAAGTGGCAAAGAACAGGGAAGATAAAACAGATTGATCTTAATCCCTAACATCAGCAGCTACAACTTTTTCCCTGCTTCCTTTCCGAATCTTAAGTATAAATGGGCTCTCATATAGATCAATCATAGAATCTTAGAACTGAAAGAGAACTGGTAATTAATCCAGCCCAATTTCTTCCTCCAGAAAACTGAAGCTTGAGAACAGGGGTTTTAAACTTCAGTTCAATACATAAACTTGTTTTAATTACTTTTTAAAATATTTTGATGATTATTTCAGTATAATTGTTTTTTTTCTAGCAATCCTATTTATTTTATTTCATGCATTTAAAAAACATTATTCTGAGAAGGGGTCCATAGACTTCACTAGACTGCCAAAGGGATCCATGAGTTTGACTGGTATTCTTGCCATACCACTACTAACTACTAACTACAGTTCCCTTGTAGGTATGAAAGAGTAACTCACCATCAAAAATGTCTAATACATCACTAATATAGAAATATGTTTTGTATGATTCCACATGTATAATTGCTATCACATTGCCTTCTCAGTGGAAGGGAGGGAGAGAATTTGGAACTCAAAACACATTTTTAAATGAATGTTAAAATAAATAATAAAAGTTTTTAACATCCAATATGTGCTTCTGAAAACTAGAATGACTATATAAATATGGAGACATTTATACAAGAAAAGACACTACCCAAATACAAGGTGAAAGAAATGAGGCATCAAATTATTGACTGATTCTTATAAAATAGTATTTATAGCCATAATCTCGTGTGTTTTAGGGTGTGGGATGAAGAGTAGGAGAATGTCTACTAATTTTTTTCTACCACCAGAGAGTGCGGAAATTAAGCACATGCATATAATCTAGTCCGTCCCTTTGACTAACCTACAAATAGGAAAGAGTTAGGAAATAATTTATCTGCATTTTCTAGGAAATTGCAGAACAACCAAGTAGATGAAAGCAGACCAGTCTAAGTATTCAAGAAGCTCCACACTATGTCATAAAGATAAAAACATCCTTTGTCCTAGCCCAGGTAGTTTGTATTCTCAGCATGAAAAAATGAGCAATGCTTTTCCCAACACGGTCACCTGCAAGCTTACCTTCTTTGTTTTCTTACAATGTCTACGATCCTAGTCACCCCATTTAGTGGAGACAGCTGCATACAAGAAGACCTATGATGATTCAGGTATGCAAGTGCATGAAGTATAGTTCCTATGAGAACAAAGTTCAGCTTCCCTAAGGAGCTTACTATTATCCACTAACAAGTTTAAACAAACAAATCCCAACATTGTTTACTCTTCAGGTACCGTATATCCACTCACCTGTGGATATCTTCCTCATTTCCCAGACTTTGGACAGTTAACAATGACGTTAAGATGGAGGCACTATTTAAATAATTTAAATCAAAATATTAAAATTTTTACGTTAGGGATCCTGCATTTTCTGAATAATCAGGATAATTATTTCAACTTTCCACTTTCCTTTCCCGGTGAAAACTTGATCTATCATGTTTATCATTAGTCTATCATGAGTCTACTAACTCACTTCCTTCCAACTATATATTTTAGTATTTTTGTACCTTTACATTGTTTCCCCATTCATGTGCTATTTATAAGTATATTTGGGTGTTTTTCTTGAATTTGGTTTTTAGTTTGTAAATACAATATATATATATATATATATATATATATTAAGTTTGTTCCCCTTCTATATTTTTAAGGAAAGAAGGATTGGGGTGGCTAGGTGGCTCAGTGAGTAGAGTACCAGTCACGGAGTCAGGAGGACCTGAGTTCAAATCTGACCTTAGACACTTAACACAAAACTAGCCATGTGACCTTGGGCAAGTCATTTAACCCCAATTGCCCTACCTTCCCCCCTCCCAAAAAAGCAAAAAAAAAAAAAAGAGAGAGAAGGATTATATTTTCTCTATAATTTTCATTCTATATGCAATCCCATTACTTCCCCCATACATCATCACCTTCTCCATACACATCCACACTCAGGATGTATAGCATGCATAATGAAAGTTCAATAGGTATTCTTTATGATGTTTAGGATGTAAATCTATGCTCCCTTTTAAATCTTTTCAATCCTAATTATAATCCCATTTTATATATCACTTTCAGTGGAAGGAAGTGTAGTTTATAGTAGAAAGAAAATTGGATCAAAAGTCATAGGATTTAGGTTCAAATTCTTGCCTTGACACTTACTACCTTGTTGGATAAGTCACTTAACCTCTCTGGGCCTCAGTTCCACATTTGTATATGACAAAGGTTGGACCCTTCCAGCTTTAAACTTATGGAACTGGAAGTATTGTAATGGGCCTATCCGAATGCTCTTAGTTATTTATTATCCTTATCCCAGATGATTTTGACTTTGAAAAGAAGGAAGGAGAGGAGGACTGGATCTGTGATGTTATTGACAACAAATTCCTGGATGAGGAATCTTTATGAACCAGTGTAGGTCAGTACTTGCATGGCTGAGGTCACACACTTGACCTCAGAGGCAGCACTTGAACCCAGGTTTTCTTGACTGGAAGGCCAATCCTCTAGCCACTATATCCCCACCAGCTCTCCTGGAGAGGAAGCTGTTGGATATATAGGTCTAGGAGAATAACTCTTAAAGATTCTAGAATCAGGCCTTTTGTTATTCAGTCGTTTTTCAGCTGTGTCTGACTCTTCATGACCCCATTTGGGGTTTTCTTAATAGAGGTACTGGAGTGGTCTGCCATTTCCTTCTCCAACTCATTTTACAAATGAGAAAACTCAGGCAAACCAGGGTTAAGTGACTTGCCCAGGGTCACAGTGTCTGAGGCTGGATTTCAGCTCATGAAGATGAGTCTTCCTAATACCAGACGTGGTGCTCTATCTACTCTGCCACCTTAGCTGCCCCAGGATCAGGCAACCATGAGAGAATGAGTAAGAGTACATTGAATCGTAACAGTTCTCAGGCATATTCATGTATATATTCATTGAATAACTGATTCAAGAATAAATATTGCTTGTGAAGACAGCTGAAATGGACATATTAACCATAATGTTTCCTGGTTCCCCTGCATCTGTGGACAGTTCCATCAATAGAATTTCATTGCACTTCTGAAAAAATGACTTGGATTCAATCTAGTTCTTACTTTATGAGAACCAGTCCTCCCAACCCCATTCCCATGTGCTCTCCAGCTCTTTTAAGAAATCAAATAAAGTTGTAAAACCTGTTTCTCTATTGGATATTAGCAAGAGGACAAATGCCTACCTTTAGAAACCTTTTCATAAGGCTAAACCAGTATTGCCAGGAGCATAACTACATAGGCCTCTTTCAGAATCTGGGTTCTACCATTCAATACCTCAAATTGTCTTATGTTTTATAATGTTTCCTCATCATAGAACATTGTTTTAATACCATTCTTTAAATACCAAACCAAGTTCACATTTTGTCCTTTAAGACTGTGGGATCAACATTGAAACGTAAGTTAAAATTTGCATGACACTTTTAGATTTGGAAAGCACTTTATATGTTATCTGCTTTGTTCCACACAACACCTCTGTCAGGTAGTTGCTATTAGGCATAGGGAATGGACTTTGATTTCCTTGATAAAGGGAACTCCCCAGTGAAGAAACTCACTCTACCTATGTGGGTCAGTAACTTCACCATAACTTATAGTCTTAGAGAGTTTTCTAGAGAACTAAGAGATGAAGTGATTTGTTCAGGGTCACACTTTCAGTATGCATCAAATTTAGTACTTGAACCTGGGTCTTCCTCACCTGAATTTAGCTCACTAATCATCACACAACATTACCTTTATTTAAGCCTATGGTATTCTGAGGCAGCTAGCTACCAAGTACCAACCAGGCTGGGACTAATTTATCTTCCAAGAGCAGATAAAATAGGCCAGATTCAAGGTGGGATAGACATAGTTGTTGTTTTTAACCCCATTTTACAAATGTGGAAACATAGGCTCAGAATTAAATGACTTGCCTAGGGTCACATTGTGAGTAAGTGACAAAGGTTAGATTCACAGCTGTATTGTTCTGATTCCAAGTTCAGCACTATAAAACCTCTAGAAAGGGTGATTTTTAAAAACAAACATCATTGATACAACTGAGTTTTTTAATTCTATGATCAATCCTCAGGAAACCAGAACCATTCCAATTAATTGAGTTAATTTTTAGTAAAGAAAAATCTCCTCCTCCCTACCCCCCTTAAACAGGATCTGTTAAACTTAAAAGGAAAGGCCAAATGGACTAGACTCAATATTTTCCAAACATAGGGAAGAAGACATATTTGCAAGTACGTCATTTCTTTTGTTTTGTTACTTTAAAAGGCATTACTGAGAAGATGCCATTTATTGTCTATTGCTCCTGGTGTGTTTGACTATACTACAATAATACCACAAACCACTGATTACTCAGCTGTTGTTTATTAAATTTAAAGAGAATTCAACGTCGGTAAATTGGATCTTCTTAGGACAGAGACCTCACTGGATGCCTTCCAGATGCTTTGGTCCTTGCCATTTTTATAATGTTTTCTTTTAAGCTTTTTTTTTAGTATTTTATTTTTCCCCAGTTACATGTAAAAACAATTTTTAACAATTGTTTTTAAAGCTTTGATTTACAAATTTTCTCCCTGCTCTCCACCCCCCACCCCGACCTTGGGAAGTCAAGAAATTCCATGTAGGTTATATACGTGTTGTCATGTAAAACATATTTATCATAGTCATGTTGCGAAAGAAAACATACATAAGAAAAAAAAAACTCAAGAAAAATAAAGTAAAAAAAAAGTAAGTTTCGATCTATATTCAGACACCATCAGTTCTTTCTCTGGGGATGGATAGCATTTTTTATCATGAGTCCTTCAGAGTTGTCTTGGATCATTGTATTGCTGAGAATAGCTAAGTCATTCATGACTGATCATCTTACAATATTACTGTTGCTTTGTTACACAGTACATTTCAGCTTGGATCAGCTCATGCAAGTCTTTCCAGGATTTTTCTGAAAGTATCCTGCTTATCATTTCTTAGAGTATGATATTATTTCATTATGATCACATACTACAATTTATTCAGCCATTCCCTAATTGATAAGCATCCCCATCAACTTCTAATTCTTTACCCCCAGAAAAGAGTTACTATAAGTAATTTTTACATAAATGTCTTTTTCCTTTTTAAAAATTTCTTATTTTATCTCTTGGGATACAGACCTAGTAGCTAGGTCAAAGGTTATACAGGGTTTTATAATCCTTTGGGCATAGTTCCAAATTGGTCTATAGAATGGTAGAATCAATTCACAATTCCACCAACAGTACATTAAAGTCTCATTTTTCCAAACTCCCCTCCAATACTTACCTTTTTTGTCCTATTAGCCAATCTAATATGTATGACGTAGTACCTCAGAATTGTTTTAATTTACATTTCACCAATAAGTAGTGAGTTACAGGGTTTTTTTCATACAGCTATAAAGAACTGATTGAATCTGAAAACTGATTATATCTTTTGATCATTTATCAGTTGGGGAATGGCTCTTATTATTCCAATGAGATAATTTACATTATCTTCTGTTTCTTCATTTTTTGAATTTGTTTTATTGTTTCTTGATTTCTTCTAAAGTCATTAGTTTCTATTTGTTCCATTCTAATTTTTAAGAAATTATTTTCTGCAGTGAGCTTTTAGATCTCCTTTGGTCAATTTTAGATATCATTTGGTCAATTCTGCTTTTTAAGGCATTCTTCTCCTCATTGCTGTTTTGTCCTCTTTATTGACCTAGTCTGCTTTTTAAGATGTTATTTTCTTCACTATTTTTTTGTGTCTCCTTTACTAAGCTGCTGACTCATTTTCCTTGATTTTCTTGTGCCTCTCTCATTTCTCTCCCTAATTTTTCTCTACCTCCCTTACTTTATTTTCAAAATCCATTTTGAGCTCTTCCATGGCCCAAGACCAATTCATATTTTTAGTGGAGGTTTTGGATGTAGGACCTTTGACTTTGTTGTCTTCTTCTGAGTTTGTGTTTTGATCTTCCTTGTCACCATAGTAACTTTCAATAATCAGAGGTTTTTTCCCCCTCTTTTTCATATATTTTCCCAGCTTATTAGTTGACTTTCAATTCTTTGTTAAAGTAGGACTCTCCTTCAAGGGTGGAGGGTACACTGTCCTAACTTTCAGGGGGTTTGTGCAGCTGTTTTCAGAGATACTTCTAGGGATCTGTAAGTTTTCAAGTCCTTCCAAAGTAGTGTTATCTAAGGAGATATGTTTATTACTCTCCTGGTCTGTGCTTTGTTGACTGAAAGATCACAAGTACTCTATTTTTTCCCTGGAACTGTGAGGAGGGTCCCCCCCTGCTGCGGATGCAAGCTTTGCTGTGCTAGTGCCCCTCTTCATCCTGAGACTGCCACCCAGGACCCAGATCCGATTATGGACAAAGCAACAGAGTCCTGCCTCAATGCCAAAAAGACCCCTGTAATCTTCTTGTTTGACCCCCTTACCTTTTATGACTGAGAGCTCCTAAAGGAGCTGCTGCTGCTGCTGATTCAGTCACTCCCAAGGCCTGTTCCTGGGTGCTGGGGTCAGGGCTATGCTGGTGTGGCCTGCTCTGGACTGTGTTCTACTCTCATCCAGCTGTGATGGACCTTTCCTACTCACTTTCTAAGTTGTCTTGGCCTGGAAATTTGTTTTGCTCCCTCTTTTTGTGGGTTCTGCAACTCTAGAATTTATTTAGTGTCATTTTAAAAGGCATTTGGAGAAGTTTGGGGGCGATCTCAAGTAAGTCTCTGACTTTACTCTGTCGTCCTCAAGTACATCAATTTTACAAGAGACTTTTAATTTCACAAAAATTCACATTTCTCTTTAGGGTGTTACAAGTCTGTTATTATATTTGCTTATTATTTTGCACTGCATAATCATGCCTGTGTCATAGAGAATGTATATACAATGCAACAGTCATTGCTCTTAAAACAATAGTGCACTCAACATGACTGCTATGAAAATGTTTTGCATAACTACACATATATAAACTATATTGAATTGCTTTTCTTCTCAGCGAGGGTGAGTGAGGAGGGAAGAAGGAAGAGAATCTGTAACTCAAAGTTTTAAAAACAAATGTTAAAAAATTGTTGTTACACGAAACCTGGAAATAAGATACACCGGCAATGGGGTATAGAAATCCATCTTCCCCTATAAGAAAGTAAGGGGGAAGGAGAGAGATGGGGGGCATATATGAGAGGGCGGACTGGGGAAAGCAGTAATCAGTATGCTTGCTCTCTTAGAGTGGGGGTAGGGGAGAGATGGGGAGAAAATTTGGAACTCAAAATCTTGTGTAAATGAATGTTGAAAACTAAAAATAAATAAATTCTGAAAAAAAAGCCCAAACAAAACAATAGTGTACTTTATAAGATCCCTTCAAAGTCTTGCCTTTTGACAGTTGTCCATTTAAGAAACAGCAGAGAATAAGCTACTAATTGATGTTGTGTTAGTCTCACACTGACTCCAGTAAACTCTGTTGGTCACAGTCATATTCATTAAGCACCTGTTGTGTACCAGGCACTGTGCTAACCAATGAGGATACAAATATGAAAAAAGAAAAAAAAATCTCTGCCCTCAGAGAGCTTGTAATCTAATGGGGGACCACAATACACAATGGAAAGCTGAGGAGGGAAGAGGAGGAGGACTGGTAGGAAGAGGAGGGAGAGGAGGAGGAGGAGGAAAAGGAGGAAGAGTTACCCAGCACAGGTATCTCAGACCTATCTGGTTTCCTTAATCACTGGCCATTCCAGCTTCTCCCCATATCTCAACCATTTGACCCTATCTGTATTCATTTTTATCTTTACCTGGTCTCAATTTCCTAGTTCTTCTTCTGTTTACTTCTTCTGGTTGTCTTGTTGATTCTCACTCAATACTATTTCATATCTCTCCAATTAAAACCTTGACTTAATTCTCAGATAGCCATTTTATGACCTCCACTTCTGTTTTCACTTTTTAGCTTCTCCACCTGTGCAGTGCACAATCACCTCTGACAACTAAGCTATAAACCCACTCCTGGCCAATAGTGGTTGACTGGATAGTTGCATGTTGCTTGGGTTCACAACATCACGATAAACAGAAGGCAATCCCCTTCTTTTAGGTTATAGATCAAATAAGCAGTAAAAACGTACGAAATGGGTCCACGATTTTGGTCATGTGGCCCATTATGCAAACAGAGGCCATAATTGTTCCAAATCTTTTGATGGAAAAAATGAAATGCCATTGTGGGTAAAGAATATTCAAGTCTGTGTTTGAAGTACATATATTTTCATCATTTGTGAATGTGGTAATTATAAAAAAATCATCAGTAATATATGCATTTTGACCTCACTGTGGATAGTGGGCATTTTTCTGGAACATTGTACATAAAGAAAATAGAATCATACTCATGAGATCTATAACTGCATAGACCCTTGGAAACTATTGTAAGTCCCTCAGTTTATAGACAAGAAAATGACACTGGAAAAGAACCCCAGCACTGGTGGGCCATCTTTGAACCTGGGTTCAAATCCTACCATTGTTTACTGCTCATGTGACATTAGGCAAGCCAATTAACTTCCTTGGACCTCAAGTTCTTCATCTGCAAAAAGAGGAGTTTAGATTAGACAGCTTCTAGGCTCTTTTCACTTTTAGATTGATGACACTGAATCCCAGGGGTTAGAAGTTCCCAGAGTTACTAATGAACAGAGCTAGGAACCAGACCAGTTTCTTTGATTCCTGCATATTAAATACACTAGAAAAGTTAACTGTTTAAAGCAAATAATCTTTTTAAATTTCATTTCATTCTTATTTTATTTTTCTCAATTACATGTACAATTTTTTAACATTCTTTTTTGAAATGTGTAGTTCCAAATTCTTTTTCCTTTCCATCTCCCCTCCTTGATAAGGTAAGCAATTTGATATAGATTATAGATGTACAGCTATGCAAAATATTCCCACATTAACCATGTTGCAAAAGAAAATGCAGA
>NW_027185884.1:301161-306100 GCF_028583685.1 Petaurus breviceps papuanus | reverse complement strand
AAAGAAATTTTAAAACCTCCCAGCATGTTTCAATCTGCATTCAGACTCTATCAGTTCTTTCTTTGGAGGTAGATAACATTTTTCAATATAAGTCCTTCAGAATTGTCTTAGATCATTATATTGCTAAGAATAGTGAAGTCATTCACAGTTGATCATCATACAATATTACTCTTACTATGTACAATGTTCTCCTGTTTCTGTTCGCTTCACTCTATGTCAGTTCATGTATTTCCAAGTTTTTTTTTTAATGCATCCTGCTCATCATTTCTTATAATACAATAGTATTTCATTACATTCAAAAACCACAACTTGCTTTTTAAAAAGTTCTTTTGTTTAGTGAATTTTTGTGCCTCTTTTACCATTTGGCACATTCTGTTTTTAATATATTGTTTTTCTTCAGTGCATTTTTTGCACCTCTTTTACAGAGTTGTTAATTTTCTTTTCATAACGTTCTTACACCTCTCTCATTTCTTTCCCCAATTTTTTCTCTACCTCTCATTTGATTTTAAAAACTTTTTTTGAACTCTTCCAGGAATTCTTGTTGGACTTGTATCCAATTCATTTATTTTCCTTTGAGGCACTTGTAGTTGTTTTGACATCATTTTCTTCTTTTGAGTTTGTGTCTTGATCTCCATAGTAACTTGTTAAGGTGAAGTTCCTTTTTGGTGTTGTTTGCTCATTTTTTCAACCTATTTCTTTGATTTTGAACTTTATACTAAAGCTGGACTCTGCTCACATCAGGGTGGGGAAGTAGTGCCCCAAGTTTGGGTTTTTCATGTCACTATTTTCAGAGCTAGTTCTGGCAGTCTTTAGGTTTTTGGTACTTCCAAGATGGTATGATGTAAGGAAAAGCATTGTCACTGCTTTCCTAGACTGTGCTCTGTATTTACCCAGGAAAGACTCTTGTTCCCCTCTAGTCCTTAGTGTGTTCCTCTTGGCGCTGGAACTGTGACCCTGCTCTCCTTTGGCTGCAAGCGCTTGTGTTCTTGTCTGCCTTAGAACTGAGACCAGGATCTCTGCTCCCCTCTGAGTGACCATTTAACTGTGACCAGGACTTCTGTTCCCCTGTAGCTGCCAGGGGTTATAATGAGGAACTATATGTGGGCCATGAAACATGGTCCTAAATTTATAGCCAGCAAAGGGTCCCCTCTCATTTTTTCTGAAAAGTTGTCCAACTCCCTAACTATCCTTGGGTGAGAGTTCTCAAAGCTGTTGCTGCTGCTGATGCAGTCACTTACAAGGCCTGCTGCTTGTGCCGAGGCGTAGCCTGTGCTGCACTCTAGGCCAACTACCACCTTACCTGTCTTGCTGACATCCTAAGTTTTAGGGGACTGGAAATGTTTTGTCTGAATTTTTGTTGGGACTGCTGCTTCAGAATTCAATTTCAGGTGTTATTTTTAGTTGTTTGCAGAGGAATTTGGGAGAATTTAAGTGAATTCCTGCCCCTACTCCACTATTTTGGTGCTACTCCCTAAAAAAAAGTGATCTTAACCTGTGATCCATGGACCCAAATCCTCAGGGGGGAATGTGTATAAATTTTAGAGGGTGGGAGTGGTGTGAACTGGATGAAAAATTTCAACATTTTTGGAGTCAACAAGAAATTACCAACTATTTACTATGTGCTAGGCATATAGTAAGGCACACAAGTAAGCACAGATTAATCATTCATAATAAAAATATAAGCAGAAGGAAAATAATAGTCCCTGCCTTCCTTCTGGAAGTTTACATTCTAAGCAAGGAAGTGGAAAAGGTGGGGAAGGTACCCATGCAGTGGAGGCATGATGGAGAAAGGTGGAAGAGTCAGGAAAGGAGCCTGGAATGGCATAGAGACATGGCTGGCCTGGTCACTCCTTAAAAAGAAAATTCTGGGAGGTACTGACCAAGCAGTAGAAGGAGCTACAGAAGGAATGTACTTGCATTGTGAGAAGGCCTGGAGTATAATGAGCTTCCAGGAAATCTGAAATGTTCCCTACTTTGTGAGGGAGGACTGCCACAGGGGCCTATGACACAAAAATGGTTAGGACTCTATGTTAAAGGAATGTTGTGCCATATTATCATGTAAGGTGAATACTTATCACCTATTATGTCTTCTTCAGAAACAAAACAAGACAGGGGCGGCCAGGTGGCTCAGCAAGTAAGAGCACCGGCTCCAGTGTCGGGATGGCCTGGATCAAATCCGGGCTCAGATACTCAGCACCACACCCAGAAATAATAACTGGCCGTGTAACCTTGAGCAAGTTACTTAACCCCGATTGCTTAAAAAAAAAAAAAAACCAAGACAACCTGACTGTAATATCAATTGTGATTAAAGCAAATATGTACCTGAAATCATTAGCAACAGAATAATTTCAGGGTTATATTATAGAATTTAGCATTAAAAAAGAAAACTTTAACACTTCAAGGAGCTATAATCTCACCAATGCAAGTACCACCTCCACTAACAGGTTGCAGCTCTTTTCTAACTTAATAGATGGTCTTTAGGAGTTGGATCAAAAAAAAATTATTACCACATCATCAACTTATACAGAAACCTCTCTGAACTTGGATGAAAGAAATGCTGTTTGTCATGTGGGCTAGACTTGAAGCCTTTCTAGCTCAATAGGATTTGTTCTGTTGGTGTTGTCTTTGACAATGCAGGGACACCAATACATCATAGGAAAGCTTTAATATTGAATATGGGTGGAGAAATAGGATCATAATGTCAAAGATCTAAGGCTGGATAGGGCCTCTGAAGCACTTTTTGTCCCGCTTATTTTACAGCTGATGAAACTGAGGCCAAGGGAGGTTAAGTGACTTGTCTACAGTTACACAGGTAATGAGTGAATTAGGCAAGATTTGAACCTAGGAAAATTCCTTATGTATACATATACACACACACATACACACACATGTATGTTTATAGTAAGCCTTTGCAAAGAAGTGCAAAGACTGTTTGGACTGATATATTATCTGATTAATCCTAATAATATACTTGCATGATAAATAAGGGAGATGAGAGAAATGATTATTTCTTCCTTGTATTAATAACTAAGTATTGAATTAGGACTAAGGTTTTTCCCTTTTTCTACTTCCTCCTCCAGAAAACAACCTGTGTGGATAATCTCTCTAAAAGACTTACCCAGCCAGGATAGCCGAAATCAAATCAAAGCCAGCAAAGGAATAAGTTTAGACTAATGGGTATATTTCTGGTCATTGTAGTTGCCAGACAGGTCTGGGAAAATGTGGAACCTCCTTTTTGTCAGACAGGTGATATGGAAATTGATAAATCTCTTTAACAAAGATTTTGGTGATCCGAGTCACATTCCCCCAAGACCCTCATTGTAATATAACCCAGCCTCTCATTGTAATATTTGTTTTCTCGTTGATTGTTAACCAATCAGAGTTGATGGCCATCCTCAGGAATATATGTTTTTCCAATAGCATATAAACTGTGAGCCCAGCACCATGAGGGGTCTTCGGTCTGAGAGAGATGGCCAGATGACCATCCTTTTCATTATTAAACATTCTGGCATAATTAATGAATGATTAAATTACCCAGAAACCATGCCTCTCAACCTTTTTAAATGTCATGGAGCTTTAGACACTGGCATGAAAAAAGTGAGAGACTTGTCTTTAGAAGTAGACAACAAAGGGTCAAAGATTATCACATACATTGACACCCAATGGAGGATTTTTCATCTTCAGAATATGGCATCTTTTTAAAGTTTGGTGGATTATCAAACCTTTCTACATTATATTTTCAAATACTACAGAATAGAAGCTTTTAACCTATTTGCCCTTATCATAAAGCAAGTACAAGGAATCTTAATAATAGTTAATTGTCTGTTTGCACTATTCATTTCTTATTTCAATATAACTTCATTAGAAAATTTGGCATTGAATCCTAACTTGAAAAAAAAAGTCCTATATTCACCTATATCCCTGAAAGAAGGGGAATTAAAAATTATATTATCTTTGTTTTATGAATTTTATCAAATAATTTAAAGTTGGAATTGTTTATTTAATGGAATGGATTAAAGAGTATTTTGGTTTCATGTTATATTTATAGGAGTGAAATCTTTAAAATCATAGATATTTTTCATAGTCTTTAGTGAGTTGAACATAAGACAAGTAGAAAAGCTTCAATACCTTCTTATCTTTGCAATATTCAAGATTTTGCTAAATTGAAGTTGAATTTGGCTCCCAAAGTCTTTATCCTTTCACAGTAATCAAAAGAATTTCACAAAATACTTCAGAATTTCAGATTCATGATTCCATTGGTGGGGCTTCATTGTAGTTGCCAACTTTTCTAGACATTCATGCATTGTTGTGGTTGAAAAACAAATTATTACTTGGGTTTCAGTCTTCTGCTGATGAGTCTGTCCTTGATTAATGAGGCTATTTCTAAGAGGATAGACATACAATCCATTGCTGGACCAATGCATGAAGATTTTTAGAGCCAAGGGTGACCTCCAAACCTTGAAGAAATGTCAGAGGAAGCCCTTGGTGGAATATATATAGACTATATTAGCAAAATATCACTTGCTACATTTGTTACTCTCTTTTGTACATACTTTTACCATAATAAAATTTATTCATTTGCGTTGGAAGAGAAATCATATTATAAGCATGATTGTATTTTCTTCTTGGGTATTTTCTTTTATTTTAAAAGTATAGTATTGAGTTGTTTAAAATTTTTTGGAGTATTTCTCAAATGAATTTAGAAATAGTTGCAATGATATGATGCAATGATAATGGAATTTAAAGATCCCATTTTATTGGCTTGGTTTCTGGGTTAACTGTTAAAACCCAGAGCTTGTGAATCCCACTTGTGGGATGGACTTGTTGATGTGAAGAGAGGGGGCTGAACTGGGAGGAGCTGGTGCCGAAGATACAAAGGCCCAAGCAGAGAAAGGCCAGAAGAACTTTTGGGAGCATCCCTGTGGAGGGGGGGAGAGAG